>NW_015151274.1:321977-323158 GCF_000732505.1 Cyprinodon variegatus | reverse complement strand
TGGGCTAACGTTATCCCAGGCCTCTGCAGACGGGCTAACGTTATCCCAGGCCTCTGCAGATGGGCTAACGTTATCCCTGGCCGCTGCAGACGGGCTAACGTTATCCCAGGCCTCTGCAGATGGGCTAACGTTATCCCTGGCCGCTGCAGACGGGCTAACGTTATCCCAGGCCTCTGCAGATGGGCTAACGTTATCCCAGGCCTCTGCAGACGGGCTAACGTTATCCCAGGCCTCTGCAGACGGGCTAACGTTAGCCCTGGTCAGTTAGGCATTAAATCAGTAAATGTTCCAAATAGTTTAGCTTAAAGTATAAGGTTGTCGCCTCAAATGATCTTAAAACGTACTTTTATTGAACAGCAACAGAAAAGAGAACTTTTAACTTAATCCTCTGAGCTCTGTGAGCGCTAACTTGGAAGCTGCCGCTGCTGCAGTGCATGCTGGGACAGCTGTCAGTCTGGGTAAAGAGGGAGGGGCCAGAACAACATCCGGGGACTTTGTCCGTTCTCCGTCTTCTTGTTCTAGTGAGTTGGAACAGCACTAGGGCTGAGGAGGATGACGTTTCACGAGGACACGAGAACGCACAAGTACAAAGATTGAGAAACGGCGTTACTTCCTGTCCACAACCCGTGGACGCACTCTGTCTCCATGGCAACCCACAAAGGTATTTATCTAATAAAGGTCACAACATGGAGACAAAAACAAGTAAACAGACAAAGAGACAGAGAATTATCAGGCTCTATTGTCCCGGCTACTGTCCGACTGATTGTGTTGGCCGAGGATATTATCACCCCCCCCACACACACACACACACACACACACTCATGGTACAGGAGCTGGAATCAGTTCATGTTCTGGTCAAGGTCGACCTGAAGATAAAATGCTTTATGGGCATCGTTAGACTCTACAGGAAGAGAATGAGGCTTCAACTCTAACAAAAACCTCCAATAACAGGTTGAAGGGAGGAATCTTTCCACCGTGTGCAAAGACAACAAATTAGAAAAACGATTAACAAAATCATAGATATTTGGACAGCGGCCAGGAGGACAGAAGGAACACCGCCTGCAGTTCCTATGAAGGAACCCAAGAAGACCTCATCTTTACATAAAATATACATTTATATGCTTTAAACTGGTTATGTTGGAAGATTTTTATAAGCATCAACCAGAACACATGAAATATTG
>NW_015151274.1:319911-321420 GCF_000732505.1 Cyprinodon variegatus | reverse complement strand
CAACCAGAAAACATGAAATATTGCTTATAACCACAGATTGATCAACATAAACTCACTTTAAAGCCAATAAAGTTTGATCAAATTTATTCTATTCTTTATCTTTTCAAGTTATAAAAAAGTATTTTAATGAGATTGTATCTGATATATGGATGATTTTTAGTTGCAGTCGGATTTATGGATGTAAAAAGAAATGGAGAATTCAAATGTTCTGTTTTTTAAGGGCTAAAAATATTAATAATTGCTGTCAGCTTCTTGATTCTGTTACGTTTTCTTTGAGTTTTCAGTTTCACATTGATCCATGTTTTTCTTTGTTTTCTAGCTTTACTGGTTTCATTCCTATTTTGTGGTGTTTTCTGGATGTATTTTAGTTCTGAGGTGTTTCTTGGTTGCCCTCTGGTGTTCGTCTCCTTTTCTAGAATCCTCTATTCACACCTGCTCCCAATCGGCTCATCAGTCCCGTCTTTCTTCAGTCTCTCATATAAACCCTCATCTTTCCCCGGCTCCTTGTGCATGTTCTCCCTGATGTCTCCATGGTTTTGGTTTGTTTCACATTTTTTAGGTCTGATTTTTTTGGATTCCTGCCTCTTTTACCTGAGAAAACTCCATTAAAGCTACAGGAACTCACCTCTGCCTCCTCGCCTCTGCGTTAGTGTTTGATGAAGCCTCATTGAACCGTTTGGCCAAATAGCTTCGACGATCCCCACAGTTCATGAGGCTTCATGTGAACATGTCACCACCTACTGGTGGACAGCAGAACTACAGTTTGTAATAAAATCTGTGATCTGTGTTTTTCTTTTATTCCCCCTTTTAAGTTCCCTTGAAATAATTAATGGTTGGTGTGTATAATAAAATCTTTTGTAAGTCTTTTTAAGTGTAAAATTTCTTAGAACAATAATTTAAGGTGAACCGTTTTTCTGCCATTTTAGTGAAATAAACTCAAGCAGACAGTGAAAGTGTGTGCAAATTGGGTAATGATGAGCAAAATGAAATGTTTTAGTAATTTTTATTCAATCATGATAGTTTTTCCACGTTTTTTGGTTTTAATCAGGTTGGAAGTTGTGTTCAATCAATCTTTTGGCTAAACCGACCTAATTTACCCAATCTATATTTTTACTCGGGCAAAACAATGCAAATTAGTCTCATCAGTCAAAAATAATTAAGTTTAATCAAAATTTTCAAAAGTCAAAGACAGGCCTTGAACCATCAACCTCTAGAGTGGGAGCCTGACTCTTACAGCTGACGCAGGCTTTGTCTGGTGGTTTGCTCAGATTTTGATCATTACATTGTTTATTCCAACCAAATTAGCAACTAGATTGGTTGGAAAAACAACCAATCTATTATTAGAATCTATCCAAACTCTATCCAGCTGACAGCATCTCTCCTCCAAACTCCCACATCTTGACTGAACACTGAGGCTGATTAGATGCCTGTCAAAATTCTTGCGCATCCGGAACCGCTTCCCGAAGCGGTCACATCGTATCACGGTAGCGAGGCCTCGGACGTCATCAG
>NW_015151274.1:317642-319263 GCF_000732505.1 Cyprinodon variegatus | reverse complement strand
CCCCCTCCATTACCCGACACACGCCTCGAAGCCTCGGCTCATCTCATAACATCACTACTCAAAACCTCAACCAGATCCTGACAATTGCATAATCCAAAATAACAGGTTTAATAAATGAATAGAAAGAGAACCAGCTGTTTATATTTTATTTATAAATGGCATCCTTGTTTTTTGTCATCTATTTCCAGTTGTTTATTTGAAATAATCAGTGGAATAATCCCTCAGTCGATGTCAGATGATCCTTATGAAGCACTTTGTTACTTTCTGGATGTCTAAGAGTATAAAAAAGTGGGCTGTGGGCACCCCAGGGTAACTCCTAACTTCACCCCTGCAGTTGCATAACTTCTTTTGTTTGTTTTATTATCTGGTTTTTACTTCTTTCCTCAAAGCTCCGCCTTGTTTCTTTTCAGTTTTCTCTGTGACCTTCAGTCTTTCCATCCTCCCCTCTCCTCTGCATTTCTCATCCTTTTCAAACATCCTTTTTGCAGGTTGACTCATTAGTTGGCTTTACTCCGGTCATCAGGATTTCTCGCTGTATTTTTCCACACTTTGGCTGCAGCTGTCCATTTCAATCTGCTTTTTTTTTAACCGACAAACTGAATTTGTCATCACCCGCCGTCATGCAGGAAAAACACCGGGAGGATTATATTTGAAACTGATGCACTCTGTTGTTCGGAGCTTCGATAATGAATTCAGGTGGACGAGCTGAAGAGAATTGATAAACAGAGAACAACAGGCTGAAATAAGAGATACAGACACAGAAATAGAAAGCTATGTGTCCTTGCATGAGTTTGCATGTAGAGCATGCATGCATCAGTGTGGGAGCTGTATCAGTAAATAAGTTCAGACTGAAGAGGCTTTAGCAGCGACTCGTTCCTCCTGATTTTTCATGATCTGACTCCGGCTTTGCAGCATGTTGTGAATCGTGTAGCATTAAAACCATCATAGGAGGACTAAATAACAGGAGCGCGCATACTATCAGGTCCAACTAAAACCTGTCTGACTGAAACCTGCCAGGATCTTAAAAACGCAAACCAGAGCTGAAGAAAATAAAATAAAAAAACATCAATGAAACTCCTGATCTCCTAAAAATGTCGCCAGAAATATCTCTACTGACTTTATCCAAACAATGGAGGTAGTTTATCTCCATTAGCCCTGAACCTCATTAAAGGGCAGATTTATTCATCCTTTTAGGAAATGAATAAATGATGTTAACCCTGTAAGACTGAATCAATGCTTCAGGATTTCTCCAATAGTCTCGTTGGCTGATGCCTTCAAAGGTAACTCGTTTTCTAAAACCATACGGATGTAATCAGCGGGAACAGTTCTGCTAATCCAGCGACAGCTAGCATCTAAGCTAGCATCTAAGCTAGCATCTAAGCTAAAATGCATCAGAAATCTGTTGGATCGCTTACATGAAGCCTAGAGAACCATTTCTAAACAAACAACATAAAATGTTCCAAAGATTAGAACATAAATAAAAACACCTTTTAACTTAGAAATTATGAGACAGATTCTATTATAAGTGTGTTTTAAATGAATAATTCTCCATGTTCTCCACAGGGAGAACATGTGAAGCCCACAGCTGAAACCAACAGTTTTGGTGCCGTTTAGTAACCAT
>NW_015151274.1:315172-315985 GCF_000732505.1 Cyprinodon variegatus | reverse complement strand
GAGCTAACATTAGCCCGTCTGCAGCAGCCAGGGCTAACGTTAGCCCTGGCCACTACAGATGAGTTGACGATAGCCGTGGCCGCTTTAGACGGGCTAACACTAGCCTGTCTGCAGCAGTCAGGGCTAACGTTAGCCCGTCTGAAGCGGCCCTCTCTCGGCATAGTCGTGTGTGAAGGGCCGCTGGCTCTGATTGCGATTTTTTTTGTGTGTTTTATTTGGCAAAATGTTCATTTGATTTGTGTTTATCTGCCTGTGTTCATTATTATTCCCCCTCTAAATGAAAAAAGTCATATTTTAACAAATGCAGCTCCAGACTAGCTTTGAATGTGGTGATGTCATCAGTACGCTTCTGTTCCAATGGGTCTTTCGCACGTGACGTCACGCCCTGTGCATTGTGGGTAATTAGCGCCATATTGGGGGGTTACTGCTATTCAAGCGTCCCAAGGAGATTTACCTTTTTTTTTGTTTACCAAAACCAACAAAAAACCCACCTATATATTTGCTATGAACCTTAATATTCCAGGGGTCACAAGATTAAATTTATTTACCATGTAAAAGAGCTTTATGTACTTTGAGTTTAATAATTTTGGAAGCTTTGGAAACAATCCATGAGCGTCCAGAGATTTGTAGTTTCGGAATTCTTCAGGTTTATATGCACTAACACCATTAACAAGATAACAAATTATGTCCATATTTGTAGTTGGTGGAAATAGCGAGGGATGGGCTGTCCATGCTTTAGCTGCTAGCTCATACGGATCTATATTGCTAATTGAGGTTAGCTTAGCTAAATAGCGGTCTCTGGCGTCCTCATTG
>NW_015151274.1:310783-314185 GCF_000732505.1 Cyprinodon variegatus | reverse complement strand
GGCCACTACAGATGAGTTGAGTTAGCCAGGGCTAACGTTAGCCCGTCTGCAGCAGCCAGGGCTAACATTAGCCCGTCTGCAGCAGCCAGGGCTAATGTTAGCCCGTCTGCAGCAGCCAGGGCTAACGTTTTTATTTTATTTGGCAAAATGTTCATTTGATTTGTGTTTATCTGCCTGTGTTCATTATTATTCCCCCTCTAAATGAAAAATGTCATATTTTATTAAATGCAGCTCCAGACTAGCTTTGAATGTGGTGATGTCATCAGTATGCTTCTGTTCCAAATGGTCTTTCGCACGTGACGTCACGCCCTGTGCATTGTGGGTAGTTAGCGCCATATTGGGGGGTTACCGTGCCAGAAATTAGAGCTGCTATTCAAGCGTCCCAACGAGATTTACCTTTTTTTTTTACCAAAACCAACAAAAAAAACCCCACCTATATATTTGCTATGAACCCAGGGGTCACAAGATTAAATTTATTTACCATGTAAAAGAGCTTTATGTACTTTGAGTTTAATAATTTTGGAAGCTTTGGAAACAGTCCATGAGCGTCCAGAGATTTGTAGTTTCGGAATTCTTCAGGTGTATATGCACTAACACCATTAACAAGATAACAAATTACGTCCATATTTGTAGTTGGTGGAAATGGCGATGGATCGGCTGTACCATGCTTTAGCTGCTAGCTCATACGGATCTATATTGCTAATTGAGGTTAGCTTAGCTAAATAGCGGTCTCTGGCGTCCTTATTGAGTTTATCTCTGTAAGGCTTCTTCTCGTTTTTATTGTGGATGTCCATGTTGCTGATGTCATCGCGCCGTCATCGCGGCTTTACTGTCAATACTTGAACTCAAATGAACTTCATTGCGATTAGGCAGGTTACCCCCCCCAACATGGCGCCTCCATGTGTCGAGGTCACATGACTGCAAAAGACCCATTGGCCCATATTTATGCTGCGCGCTCCCGTTCTCCCCTAGTCCAGACTTTAATGTGTTCTTCTCAAGAACGTACTTGGCGAGGACACGACTCCGCACTCGTTCTAGTGAAGTGAGTATCGGCCATGGAGATTTCCTCTCCTACATCTTTTAGAGGCATCTCGAAGTTTCCTGAAAGTTCTGGGAAACAGTCTCTGGTCCAAGACCCAGATCGCTCAAGGTTTGGTTTCTGTAGATTAATGAAGCAGCAGAAATGCTGAAATACTTTATAAAACAATCCTTCCTATAGCCGTTGTGGCCGATTTCAACATTTTTAGAACCAAACAAAGTAAACTCCTTAATTCAAAGCCAAATAAAATGACCTTTAACCTTCCTAAAAACACCCGGTTATAAGAGTTGCAAGTTAAATATGTTACAACAGGAAGATGTCGGCACATTGAGATCAGAACTGGACGACTGGAGGCAGTGGGACTCAGAAACAGAAACAAAATATTTTAAACATACGGTCCTTTAGTGATACAGTTTATGGCAGAATGAAACATTGGTCCATATAGAGAGAAATCTGAACCAATAATGTCTCATTTATTTACCTTTTAAGCTATTTTTAATGTTTGGATGCACAGATAATATCAATAAAATGTATCTAATATATGCATTGTATTCACACCGTATACTATTCTGTGATTAATTAAGAATTAGATTCAATCTGAGCATCACAGCAGATATAGTCGAGGAAACATGAGACCAAAGAGAAAAACTGCAGCCAAGACCAGAGACCCCGACACAAAGAGTAGGACAGGAGTCCAAGGTGGACGTCCAGCTGGCAGATTAAAGCACAGCTGTTTGTTTGTTCAGACTGAGACACTGACACCTGCACCAACCTGGCAACCTCACAGCAACAACCTGGCAACCTCACAGCAACAACCTGGCAACCTCACAGCAACAACCTGGCAACCTCACAGCAACAACTTGGCAACCGCCACAGCAGCTTGGTGTCTGGGTCTCTAAGGGACAGGGATGTCCCGTCTGGTCCTGACCCTGGGTTTGGACATATGTTTGGAGAAAGGAGACCCTTATATTTCAGTGTCATGCTGTTTGTTAAAAGGATGGAATAAAAATAGCTGCTTGTTTGGGCGTCTTCAGTCTGAATGAGAAGCAGCAGAAAGCAGAAACAAAACCAGAAATTTAACCCCATCGTCTATAAATTTAGTGATTTAGGAAACGTCTCCATGGAGAAACTCTGAATATCCTACATTATGCATATATCTAGGTATAAATAAGGGATGTAATTTGACTGATATGCTGTTATATTAAATCTAAATCGACCAACAAGCAACACCAATATAATTCAGACACTCCTAGTTTTCTCCCTCCTGTTCTTTGCAGTTTTAAGGTTAGCTATTAATTTCTGGAATTTTAGAAGATAAAATTAAACACATCTGATATTTTTACTCCTGTTTTAAACTCCTGCATCATCCGGATGCACAGGACCTGCTGGTGCTGCAGGAGAAAAATCCCCACTTGTTTGTTACAGAAACAGGTAGTTTTACATCAGTGAGTCACTTTGCTGGAACGGATGGTACCAAGTTTTAAAGCTAAAATCAGTCGATTCTCAATGTCAGCAAAAGGTCTGAAGTATGAAGATGAGAATGTGTGGGACTATTCACATTTTGAACAAAGCCAATAGCGTCTAAGATAGCATTAAAGCTTAAAGGAGTTGTCTCATTTATGCTCACGTAATCCTTTTGCTGCAGCCAGGTTTCTGTAAGTAAATCAATGTGATTATAACATATCAAGTCATTAACTAGACTTTTAGAGGAAAGATCTACTATATCACGTCTCCTTCATTATAATTACTAATGAAATAGGAATACTTTTATCAAATAGAATTTACTAGTTGTAAATAATATAACTAAATTTAGGTAGGGATTTAATTTAGTATAATAAATGATGTTCGAAAGAATATACAAAATAAAAACATTTTAATCAAAAACGTTAACGAGAAAAATCACTAATTGAATAAAAAAATTTATTTATTCATCACATTAAAACAACCAAAGTGCTTAAGGGCGGTTACTGCATCGCAGAGAATGTAGAAAGATGGAGAATAAAAATAAAAGTTTACATATTTATTTACTTATTACACACATTTATCACTAAATTCATAAATATGGAATTTAGTGATAAAAAAAGCAATAAAAAGTAAAGAAAACTTTGATAAATGTCATTTACAAATTGTATTTTTCAATTCTGGGATCAAGGAAGGAAATAATTTTAAATAAAAGCATTTCTTGTCCAAAAAAAGAAAACAAATCTATTTCCTGATGCAGTGCTCCTCCTCTGACCTCCTCCTGTTCCTCTGACCTCCTCCTGTTTCTCTGACCTCCTCCTGTTTCTCTGACCTCCTCCTGTTTCTCTGACCTCCTCCTGTTTCTCTGACCTCCTCCTGTTTCTCTGACCTCCTCCTGTTTC
>NW_015151274.1:308048-309739 GCF_000732505.1 Cyprinodon variegatus | reverse complement strand
GTTTTTAAGAAGTTTGGCCCTGTGGGGTCCCTCCAGGAGGACGGAGTCAGGGGCCCTTTACTGGGGGCCACCCGAGTGAGGAGCAAAGTCTCAGTCAGTCCCAGTCTTTTCCAGTCTGCCCCAGTCTGTCCCATCAGTTCAAGTCTCTCCAAGTCTGTCCCACCTGTCCTATTCTGTCCTAGTCAGTCCCAGTCTATACTAGTCAGTCCCATCTGTCCTACTCTTTCCCAGTTTGTCATAGTCAGTCCCATTTGTCCAAGTCTGTCCCAGTCAGTGTCAGTCAGTCCCATCTGTCCCATCGGTTCAAGTCTCTCCAAGTCTGTCCCATGAGTCCCATCACTCAGAATCTGTCCCATTCTGTCCCAGTCTGTCCTATTCAGTCCTCTGTCCCAGTCTGTCCTACTCTGTCCAAGTCAGTCCCAGTCTATAATAGTCAGTCCCATCTGTCCCAGTCAGTCCAATCTGTCCTGCTCTTTCCTAGTCTGTCCTAGTCAGTCCCATCTGTCCAAGCCTGTCCCAGTCTGTCCAAGTCAGTCCCAGTCTGTCCAAGTCAGTCCCAGTCTATACTAGTCAGTCCCATCTGACCCAGTCAGTCCAATCTCTCCTACTCTTTCCCAATTTGTCCTAGTCAGTCCCATCTGTCCAAGTCTGTCCCAGTCAGTCCCAGTCTGTCCAAGTCAGTCCCAGTCTATACTAGTCAGTCCCATCTGTCCCAGTCAATCCAATCTGCCCTACTCTTTCCCAGTTTGTCCTAGTCAGTCCCATCTGTCCAAGTCTGTCCAATCAGTCGCAGTCTCGCCAAGTCTCTCCAGGTCTGAACCATCACTCCCAGTCTGTCCAAGTCAGTCCCCGTGTGTCCAAGTCAGTCCCAGTCAGTCCCTGTGTGTCCAAGTCTGTCCCATCCTGCGATGTGCTAAAGAGCAGCTTCATTGAAACATCAGACCTGCTCGCCAAATTCATGCAATGACGTCTGAATGGGTCTAGAACTGAATCAGGTTCTGATGCTTGCGTGATCCAACCTCTCCTGTGGGAGGGGTGGCCTAGTGGTTAACGCAGTGCTCTGAGACAGTTGCAAGTACCCGATTCAAGCCCCACAGCCTCCACACTGGGTCCCTGACCAAGACCCTTAACCCCGTCCCCCCCGGCGCCACACAATGGCATCCCTCTGCTCCCCAAGGGGATGGGTTAGACGGGCAGTTCTGAAGGACGGGCAGTTCTGAAGAAAGGACGGATCAGGCGGGACTGAAGACAGAGGTCCAATTACAGTCTGTCTCTATGGACTGGTTCTGTCCCTTTGCTGCATCATTTTACACTAGTTGCATCACTGCCCATCAGTATTTACCACCAATCGGTCCAGTTTGCTCTGTAACAGGACTCTGTGGTTCATGGATTTCAGAAGCTGTTTCAGCCTCGTCATCACCCCCCCCACACACACACACACACACACACACACACACACACCTTCCTGCCTTCATTAGGCGTCAATATTCAGGTTCGTTTTAATTTAGCACCAAACGAGGTCAGACGAGCGCTCATCACCTCGTTATAGCTTCGTCACTCACGCTCAGAAGATCCGAGCGTTCTGCTCCAGTTCTGCAGCAGACAGAGGAGGAAGAGGAGGAGGAGGAAGAGGAGGACTGGAACCGACAGACAGACCTCCGCTCAACATCAATCTGATTCTTCCTGGATGA
>NW_015151274.1:305505-306639 GCF_000732505.1 Cyprinodon variegatus | reverse complement strand
TGAATAGAATTGAGTAGAGCGGATGTAGAATTGACCAATCAGAGGCCTCCTTTCTGCAGTTACCTACAATGTTGGGGAGGTGAACCAGTGTAACTGAATAACTGCGTTAACTGCGACGCACATGCAGATGAGCTGGTTTCTGAGAATAAACCAGTATAAACCAGTATAAACCAGAATAAACCAGTATACAGTAAACCAGTCCGTCCGTCTCAGAAACATCTGATCAGTAAAACTTCCAGGAGAAAAACGCTTCGCAGGATAAACCCAGAGGGACGTTCATCTGTCTGGTGTTTCCACAAAGTGCAGAAATATGTTTATGGATGTGATCATATTTTTAACGTCTCTCCTCGTGATGCTGATCAGTTTAACAGGTTTTCTATTGATTCTGCCCCCCCCCACCATCAACGCGCTGCGACCCAGTTCCAGCCGCCGCCTTGTCTCTTCCATTCTGCTCTGCGTCTCTGTGTGTGCGCCTCACGCTGTTCTCCTCTTCGTCCCTCGTGGCTGATTTAATCACTTCCTATTAGGACCGGGCTCTGCGGCCGCCTCCCTCTGTGGCCTCGTCAACATGTCCGGCTGCCTCTTCCTCATCCTCCTCCTCCTCACTTCACCAAAAAAGGACCCAGATGTGCAGCTGCAGGTGCACCTGAGGACTCGATCCAGTGGAACATCTACAGCCAGGAGGAGCCTCAGCCGGAGGTCAGAGGTCAGACGGAGACCCGGTGGAGTCGGCTGGAGGGAAAATCATCTTCAAGGCTTCATTTCATCGTTCCTCTGAGAATCGTTCCTCTAACCGGAGCATGAAGCTCAGAAATATTCCCACCGCTCAAACTTTCTACCGTCTGTCAGATTGATGAACAGAGTTTGTCATATTTTATCAGGTTTAAGGAGGAACCAGCAGAGAGGAGAGAAGCTCACGCAAATAATCGCTTGTTTTGACGTTTCATCGGAATCCAGATCTGAAAAGTGTGGCTTGGCGTTACATTTGTAGGGAATGCTCAGTTTTGAGATGTTACAGGAGAAGCAACAATTAGGTAAGCAAGACTTTTCCTGATACCTACAGCTGCGGCATTATGGTAACACAAAGGTTAAAAATATAACAGAAACAGATCACAGCCGTATTAAACTGTTTAG
>NW_015151274.1:302670-303790 GCF_000732505.1 Cyprinodon variegatus | reverse complement strand
TATTCAGTTTTAAGGCCGATACCGATAGGGGGCCGATTATATCCTGCATCCCTAGTTTAGAAGATCAAAGGTCTGATATCAGCCACATAGAACCGCTCCTCACAGAACAACAATCACTCCACAGCAGCTATTAAACAGGAAGTGAAATATCAGATGAAGAGTGGAGAAGATTATGGCGTTATCAATGGAAATGCTCCACTTCAATGACCTGGAGGGAATTTAACTGGAAGAACTTTACTAAATATTTTATTACCCTACCCAGAAATCTAAATTCAGGGACACCGCCCCCCCGTCTGCTGGAGACAATGTGGTCAACGAAGTGCAAATCACCACCATGGCTACAACCAGAAAGCCCAACACTTGGTAGATGGAGAGACATTATGATGGAAATATATAAGATGGAATAAATTACAGCTTATGTTAACCAAAAATAGGGAAGTGTTCTTAGAGCAATGGTTGAACTGGTATTTCTTTGCTGCAGCTAAGTGGGCTAACAGCCCAACTTTACTACTATTACTTTATTATGTAAAATGCATCCTATTGTATAAAAATGTATGTGACAAACTACCTGAATGTACATAGTTTTGTTCTTAATGTGTGTTGTTCCCCTCTTCCCCTTTCCCTGAAAAAAAAATAAAATAAAATGTAAATGAAAGAAAATAATAGTTAAAGTCGTAGGGAGATTCGGAAAAGTGTTGCCCGACTTTACATGAGTGAATAAAGCGAATCTGATTGGTCGATTATCAAGGGGGCGGGATTGTTGTGGTGGGAGGTTCGCAAGCAAGTTTGATTGTGGCCGGTTTGTGGGAAGCATCTTGCTAACCAGTTAGCAACTAAGTGCTAGCAGGTTCTCATTGGGAAATTCCCATTGGGACCCTGCTAGCACTAAGTTACTTACCAGTTAGCAACTTAGTGCTTTCAGGTTCCCAATGGGAAATTCCATTGGGACCAAGTAGCACTAAGTTGCTAACCAGTTAGCATCTTAGTGCTAGCAGGTTCCCAATGGGAAATTCCATTGGGACCAAGTAGCACTAAGTTGCTAACCAGTTAGCATCTTAGTGCTAGCAGGTTCCCAATGGGAAATTCCATTGGGACCAAGTAGCACTAAATTGCTAACCAG
>NW_015151274.1:297652-301763 GCF_000732505.1 Cyprinodon variegatus | reverse complement strand
TTTTTCTCCTCCAGCTGGAAACATCTGGATGGACAGAAAACATCAGTTTTAAACGCTGCAGATTCTCATTTAGATCTAGATCTTTGAACTTTGACTAGGCCGTTGTCATCTGGGAGTCTCTCTATCTGGATGTTCGCGATAGTTCGTGTCTCCTCTGTTAAAATCAGCTCAATTTTAACCCAGTAGTGTTTTTTCTGATACTTATCATAGTCCCTAAATGCACCGTTTTACATGACGTCTCATCAGCCAATCTCGCTGCTCTGTGGAGCATATAATCTGTGCTCCTCTCAGGCTCAGGTCTCCTAGGATTCAGCTCCATCTATCTTTCCCACAGCATGGTGCTGCCACCACCATGTTTCACAGTGAGGATAATGTTCAGTGGTAGGTAGACCTCCGACAGCCGCTCCAGGACGGCACCAAAGTGCCTCCGTCTCCATAAATCTGCTCCTGTCCTGAGGGGTTGTTTCTTTTAGCTTGTTTCCGACTCGAAGCAGAGCTTTAACGGATCGTTTTAGGCGCCTCGGATCCCTCTCCTGCCCGTCCGGCTCAGAGTAACAACGGCTGCAGGAAAAGCCCTCCGACCGGCTGTCAATTAGAGGGATGGATGAGCTGCTGCAGACCGACAGCAGCCCAGACGTCTGCAGACTAATGCATCTTCAGGAGTTAACCAGGCAGCAGCTGCTGCTGTTCTCACACGGGGCCGCACTCCGTCAGCTTCTTCCTGTCTGCGCTGTTTGGTCTGTCCTCAATAGAAAACTGTGTTAATCCTGCAGGAAACCGGAGATCTTCATCCAAATCCTGATTGTTGGTCAGATCCATCGTCTATACTGCTTGATTAAACACTTTTCTCCTCATCAGCGAATCTTAAATCGCTTCCTTTTAAAGTTTTCACTGATTCCTCTCATGCAAAATCAGAAAGCTTCTTTGTTTCATTTGTTTTTGGTCAAGTTTCAAATTAAAACTCGCTCTCTTGCTTTCTTTCTTCTAAACCAGGAGTCACTAATTAAAAATCATTGGGGTCCGAATAAAGAAAATCATCAACCAGTAAAGGTCCGGAGACATTTTTAATTATAATCTGTTACTTTAAACTGAATTTAACACTGAAATAAAATGAGGTTTTTATGCATCCATGTTATACATTTAATTTTTAAATAATAAAAAGAGAATTTTTCCATTTTTTTTTTAATCTAAAGTGTTTTTTAAAATAGATAACATATTTTCTCAAACTCCTGAACTGATGGTTTGTTATTTTCTTTCTTGTTTCTGTCTTAATGTTGGCAGTGGGCTTTAGGCTGCCCTGCAAGGCTTTAAACCTGGGTTTAACCAGAGACTAAGCCATTCTCAAGCACATATCAAGGAGCTCATTTTGAGCCTGGATCCAGATTTATTGTTGATTCTGTTCATGCACTGGAAAAAACGAACTAGAAATAAGTAAAAATGTCTTAAATTAAGTGTATTTACCCTTAATTTGAGCAGGTAAATATCAATGGAATGAGTATTTTTACTCTTAAAATAAGATAATTAGAAAATATGAACTTAAAATAAGACAATACAATTATGTTTTCTTTTCTTAAACCTAAATTATCTTGTTCCATTGGCAAAATGTCTCTTTTATCTCCTCAATTTAAGAAAAAATAAAACATTTTAAGAAAAAAATTACTTATCTAGATTTTGGGAAAAAAATCAAAATCTAGATAAGCGAGTTTTCACTTTTATTGTTGATCAAAATGACGAGACCAGGGAAACAACAGATCTCACATTGTATATTAAAACTAAATAAAAATATATATCAATAGATTAAATTATATTAATGCAATAAAGGAAGTAGTAGGTTTTTTTTAAGCCACATAATGTGCAGTCAAGTCTACATTTTAAAGGAAAAATCTATATTATTATATTAAGTATGATAATAAATATTATTTTTATCAGAGGTGAAACCAAATTATCTTTTGTGTGAAGTTATTGAAGAAGAATGAACTTTATTGTCATTAACTTGATAGAGTATTCTATTTAAATGTCCCACCGAGCAAAGATTTCTTTAAAAGACGACACAATTTATTTATTTAACGGCGTCTACATTCAGTTGAAAAGTGAAAAGCCGTATTTTTCAGATCGTTGAAAAGGCGTTGAAAACAACATGCTTTATCGGACAATTGGCAGAAATCAGACTGACCAATCACAGCCCGACTTTAAACAATGATTCCTGAACTAAATCCAGACTCTGAAGATAGTGCTCAACAGCACACCTAGTGGTGGAAACTGGCATATTGCTCCTTTCATTTTGAGAACGTTAAATAAATCCTGACAAAGTCTGAAATCTACTTAAAAAAACAATTCAACAAACTTTAAACTCCCTGAATATACAAACAATTATTTCACTCTATATTCTGTATTTAAAGTGAAGTAATTATATTTTATTTTAGTTTGTTTTGTTTTTAATAAGATTTAATTATTTGATGTGTTTTTAACTAATATGAAATCGTGAATTTCATAATTTAAATACATTAATACGTAATACATTATTTAAAAATAATAATCCGATGAATATTTAAATCAAATATCACATAGATAAATAAATCATTATATTCTCCTTACATTCATATAAATGTATCTTCTGTTATATTCCAGCCCTCACAGACCTCAGGAATCATTGATGACCGTGACCCTCCACCTTGCTTCCTGTGACCTCCCAGAGGTCCCGCCCCCTACTTTGGGACCCCCTGACCATTAGTTTAAATGGAGCCTAGTCAGAAGTTCAACTGAGGAAACGATTAATCACGCCTCCGTCACGGGCCAATCAGCTCTGAACCACACCTCCACGAAGCCCAATCAGCATCCAGAGCTCATCTCCAAATCCACGTCTCAGTCTGCTTCCAAAGCGCAGGCAGCGGTCGCCTCCATCGCCTCCATCGCCTCCATCGCCTCCATCGCCTCCTCCACCATCGTAGCTAAAGCTTCATCAGAGCGTCATTCCTCCTGGACTTTTACTGCTTTCCCGTCTAAACTGGTCCATGCTGAGCCTGGTTCTGCCAGAGGTTCCTTCCCAAATGGGAGTTTTTCCTCTCCACTGTCGCTTCATGCTTGCTCATCATGGACAGGTTCATGCAAACTGAGGTATCCAAGCTGGACTTCCATCTTCCAGGTCCCCAGGTTCTTTGCTACTGTTCATGCATATCAAAGCAAAATTCAACGCTAATGTTTCCTGCCGTGGTCTGAGCGCCAAAGACTAAAGTCATTGCATCAATAAAATTCTTCTATTTGTCTTTTTCTGATTGAAATGGTAACCATTAACAGATCTGCTGGTCAGAACCAGAGGATCCAGTGAGGAGGAGGAGGATGAAGCTGAAGGTTTAAAAACTAACAGAACTGAAGGGATTCTGGGCGCCGTCCGCAGCGATCAGCTGATTCACTGGGAACCCGTCTGGACCTTCGCTAACAGGATGAGCCGCAGCCAGGAAGGATGCAGGGCTGCGGCCGGGCTGGACGGTCAGGAGCTGGTCTGTTCTGCAGCCAGCTGAGACCCCAGGTGTCCACATGGGGCTGGGACCCCGGGTGTCCACATGGGACAGAGACCCCGGGTGTCCACATGGGACGGAGGCCTAAAACTGTCCCAGGCGCTGCTGGCGCCGCCTCACCGGAAACGCTTTAAGCGAGTTCCAGGCGCTTCCTGTCAGCCGCAGGTTTTATCTGATGGAAACTAACTGAAGGTTTTTATCTGGGCTCTAATTTCATCTTCATCCCTTCTTTTAGTTTTTAGCACGAGGGAAAAGAAGAAGAAAAACTGAGCAAGGACGTTTCAGATCTCCATGTTTTCCTCTCATCTTCCAGCCTGAGGATTATTACTAAATCAATCTGATTCTGGATCTTCTCTCCTCCCTGCAGCCAAAGGAGTCCCAACAAACCGTCTGATTACTTAGATGAAGGTCAGGCTGTGGGCGTCCTGTAAAAAGCTTTTTTATTGCCAAACATCTTCTGCTTTTTTTACGTTCCTGTGAATCAGGCAACGTCACGTTTCATCTGCAGGATCTACAGAAAGCATCCAGAAGGTTCCATGTTCTGCCCACTGCTATCCAGCTTCCTCCCAGAACTAAACACTGATCTCTATTTATTC
>NW_015151274.1:292004-295867 GCF_000732505.1 Cyprinodon variegatus | reverse complement strand
TCTCTTATTTTACTCTGCCGAGAGAGGAATGCGAGGAGCGAATCATCAGCGGATTGGAAATTTGCTTCTAGGATTAAAAATGGCCAACTTAGTTTGCTCACAGTTCTTTAGAAAAAGGTTAAAATCCTTTAATTTAGCCTCATTTTATAACTTTACAGTATTTTGTTGTGGCCAACATAAAGCAGAGCAAATAAATGAATTCCTGACCCGTCACTGGGTAGCTGGCCTTGTCCTTGTAGGTTTGTAGTTGTGCCATTCTCTGTTTCTGATTGCAAGAACCAATTCTATGCGAAGGTTTCGTAATCTAAACAAGCTCTAAAAGTCCAGATTACTTTATCTATTACCTGGTATTTTTACTTTATCTATTACCTGGTATTTTTACTTTATCTATTACCTGGTATTTTTACTTTATCTATTACCTGGTATTTTCTGAATAGAGCTCCATCCGTAGTCTGTCCAGTGAGGGAAGAAAGACACAAAAACAGAAATGATAACCGGGAGAAAAGGCGCATCGTTTACCAGACGGAGACTATATCTTAGGGGGCGGGGCTTCAGAACATGCAGAGGTTTCAGGCTTGCATGTTTTTCTTTATCTAATTTTTGTCTTCCCTGCACATTAATTCATTGCAGGACGTTTGCACCGTCAGCCACAGTCTCAAAGTAATCAAATGCTCATTTGGAGAGACATTCATGTCTGTGTTATGATGACGCCACGGCCAACATTAACAGGTTTAAGGGAGCCATTAGCGTCCCATAATAATCCAGCCAATCTCATCCTCTCCCTGCACGGCTTCACCTGCAGCTCAGAAACCTGCTTCCTCTCACATCCTGAGATAAAAACCGACTCTCTGCCTCTAAAGGATGTTGTTTCTTATTACTGGTTACAGAGCAGATATAGAAATATATTATTATCTCACAAAAACCACCAAACTGAGCCTTTTTCAATACATCGATATCATAAATCTGGCAGAAGAAACCTAAAAATACCAGAGAGGAAAGCTGAGAAACATCAGAGCTAAAATGTTCCTGTAAGCAGCAGTGAGGTGGTCCCTGACCACCCGGCGCTCAGTACCCCGCCGGCGCCACGCCGCAGGCCGTCAGCACGCCGCAGGCCGTCAGCACGCCGCAGGCCGTCAGCAGAGGTTCACAGCAGCTCAGAAAGCAGGAGCAGGCGGAGCGTCGGCCATGTTAACAGGAGGCTCCACGTGTTGCTGATGAATCATCAGAGCCGGTCAAAGGTCAGCAGAATGAACGAACGGCAGTGATCGTTCACCTTCCTCCTTCACGTTAGGTCACTTTAGGGCGGCGAACACGCGTGAAGCATGTCGCCGTTTCCTGTGTAACGGCTTTTAAAAACGACATTTCATGAGCCGCTGCAGCTGGTCTTCATTAAACCTGAAGGTTTGACCCACTTTGTTTGTTCTGAGCTGAACTGATGCTGACAAGTTTGACGCTGAGAAGGTCTGAGGAGGTTAAACCTGATTATGCAGCATGAGCCTCAAACACAGACCGGGTTCTTCCTCCACAGTTAGAAGACTGACTTCAATCCATCACATTTAAAAAGAGGATATTTCATTTACAAAGGTTCACAAACAACTGAGGCAGGAATCCAACAATCCAACATGAAAAAAGTAGAACAGACCAGAACCATGGAGACATCAGGGGGAACCCATCATGAGGAACCAGCACTGAGGAGCTGCAGAAGGAGAGAATTAATGGGAGGCTGAACAAAGAGACTAACCAGCTGATTGGGAGCAGGTGAGAACAGAGGAGACTAGAAAGGAGCTCGGGAATAATAGACCAACACAANATTTGCTTCCATTAGCATTGAGGAAAGATTTCCTACATGTTTGCTTTGGAAGGAGAATCTGTCAAATGATAAATTAGGAAAGACGTTTCCAGGAAAGGCTGCTGAACCACAAGCTGGGAGGGAGAGAAAAGGTGCGACTGCAGAACTTCTGGATAAAAAGATAGATTTCAGGAGTAGATTGCATCTCCAAACTCCACCACTGTTGCTAGTTTGGTTGCAAGCATAGAAAATGGTTCATAGATCCAACAGGTAGCGCTCTGATGCAGAGATTAGAACTTTCTTTCATTTTTTTCCCTCAAAATCCTCAAAAATAAAAATAACAGCAAAAATCCGATTTCTTTATTGTGTTTCTATAATTTCATCAATGCCTCCAAACCTAAAACATTAATATTTATAATGGAATTTAAACTTAAAGCAGCAAATATGGTTCAGCAGAGTCACATGATGTGACATTTGCTCCAGAATAAACATTTAATCATGAATGTTTATTATATATTTAAGCCCACATAGTCTGTTTTTATAGTGGGCTAATAGTGTTAGAGCTAATGCTGCCATATGAGGCGATAGATGACTTTTACTTTGATGTGGCTCCAGCGGTGGCGGCCGGCCAATAGAGGGCGCTAGGGCGCCGCGCCACCCACCCAATGACCCTGATTAAGACGTAAAATAAGAAAAAATCTTTAATATTCAATTTTAAATTTAAAATGTAAAATATTTCAAAATATATGAATATGTATTTTTTAGATGTGCAAAATAAATATTTAATCTTTTCCGTTTTTGGTCGGATTGGTGACGTATTTCCTCCCTAGGAGGTAAAAATCTTTTCCACTGACTCTCATTAAAAGTTATCCATGTGCAGCAGCTGCTCTGCAACACAGAAGGACAGGAGAGCTAAGCTACGGCCTGAGGTGACAGGAAGTGAATTTGCTCGCCACTTTCCGCCACAGCGCAGACGTTTTGCGGGTGATTGACAGGTCGAGTCGCAGGAAAAGAGATGCATTGGAGAGAGAGAGAGAAACTGTGCAAGAAACATCTTCTTCCTGGTTTAGCTCCAAGGCCAGACTAACAGCATGTAGCTCGGCTAACTGCATGTAGCTAGGCTAACAGCATGTAGCTCGGCTAACTGCATGTAGCTAGGCTAACAGCATGTAGCTCGGNATCCCTTCAGAGGAACCTTCCCCCCTTGTGACCTTTTCCTGAGAAACCTTCTGAACGTTAGGAGGAAGTCCCTTCCTCGGGCGCCGCGCTCCATCGCCTGGGAGCTCTACGCCGATCCCCGTTTCCAGGAACAGGCTCACATTCTCATCCTCTCTAACAGGAAGGTGCAGCAGGTAGACCTGAACCAATCAGGGTGATGATCTCAGGTTTCATCTGATTCTGTTTGTTTTCTTCTCTTTAATGCTGCAGATAAAGAGCAGGAAGCTGATCAATAACAGCTGCTAGTGTCCCACCGTTCAGGTCTGCCTCTCTGAGCAAACACACTCTGAGATTCATTCACAGACGCCGCCATAGACACCTGCGCACATGCAAAGCCAGCTTTAATCACGGCCGCCCAGTCAGGGGCCACCTGCCGCCGCTGTGCAGCGGGGTGACGGGGTGTTGACACAGCGGCTGCAGACTTTCTGCTGCAGATCTCGACCGTGACGCGGCTTTCTGAAAAACCACGCGCCTCTCCCTTTTTTCCAGGACTTTATTTAAATTCTGCGACCACAGCTGCACCTGAGGCCCGGAGGCCACGCCCCTAAGCTCACCTGGGAGAGGCGCCGCGGTCGACCACAGCACAGCTTCTGGCAGCGATGGTTGCATGGAAATGTATCCAGACATTCAGACTGAAACGTTTTAGAGACGATCCGCTGCTAAAGCTCCACTTTCAGACCATCTGGATGAAACATTAACATCATTGTTGGTGTTTCTGAATTTGATGAATTCCCAGTTTTAGCAGAAAGAACTAAAGATATTAATAATGCTAATTATCAGATTATACAATCCAGCTCATGTTACTTTATAAATATTTTTACGAATAATTATTTTTGTAGAAAATCTTTTTTTTTTT
>NW_015151274.1:287337-288928 GCF_000732505.1 Cyprinodon variegatus | reverse complement strand
GGCTAACTGCATGCAGCGAGGCTAACTGCATGCAGCGAGGCTAACTGCATGCAGCGAGGCTAAGGCTTTATTCTGCCTCCTTTTTCAATAGGACAGCTAGGAGTCATTTAAAGAACTTTATAGAAAAGGCAAAGAAGAAGAACAATCTGGGATTCACATGGAAAATTATAGAATATAGTCTACTTTTCTAGATGTTTGTTTTGTTTTTGGAGGCACTAGTGGCTGATTTTTTTCAACTGTAGGCTGACAGGATAGGGGTAAGAGAGAGAAATGCGGCAAACGACCAAAGGTCAGATTCGAACCCGGGTCGGCCGCGTTGAGGTGTAAGGCACATGCTTCGTGCGCGCTAACCGCTGCACCGCCTGCACGCCCCTTTTTCTACATGTTTGTTAATTTGCATATTTTCTCTTAAATAAAGACATTCTCAGAAAATAAATAGTTTTATATATTAAAAAAAATATAAAGCTGACTAATAGCTTCTCCATTATTAAACTGGTACATTATTTTTTTAGGTTTGTGACCCAATATCGGACCATGGAAAACACAGATTTATCTACATAAAGCCTCAGAAGGACAAGATTTATGGACAAAAAGTAAACCTGGAGATGAAATTATGTTTTTAAAAAGTGTTTTTATAATGTTTTTTGTTGTTGGCATTCATATCAATATACTGGTGTGATAACTTAAGATACGTTTGATTGGTTTGTGGTATACGTCTATTTTGAATTGCTTACAGTGTTCCCTGTCTCATCTTAACCGGTCCGGCAGAAGACCGCCATGTTGAGCCTGGTTCTGCCAGAGGTTTCCTCTCCACTGTCGCTTCATGCTTGCTCATCATGGACAGGTTCTCTCAACCTGTGTTATCCAAGCTGGACTTCCATCTTCCAGGTCCCTGAGTGAAGCTCTAGTATCAGCCCAGTCCACTGGATCTCCCCATAAAGCTCAGCAGACCGTCTCTCCAACCAGCAGTCTACAGACTGACCACCTCCATCTATCTCCACTCCACCTCCAGTTTCAGGCCCGGGGGGAAACAGGCCTGTTCTTTGCTTCTGCTCATGCATATCTATCAGCATTCTGCGCTATGTTTCCTGCCGTGGTCTGAGCGCCAAAGACTAAAGTCATGCATCAATACATTTCTTCTAATTATCTTTTCTCTTCGTGTGAGTTTTTCAAATTGAAATGTTTTACTGTTCGGATTTTATTAGTTTCGGGTCACAGATGGAGCAAAGACACGCAGCAGCATTCGGACGCAGCTTGATGTCAGAGAAGTCACTAAAATAACCCAACAGATTTAAGTATGATTGATGATCTATGAGACGACATACGATGAAAAACTACAGCACAATAAAATACAGTTTAAACAACATTATGATGCTTTAATGTGTATGAAATATAAATACTTCCTGCAGCTCCACACCTGAAAAAATCCTAATCTAGACTAGATAAGTCATTTTTTGTTAAATTAAGTGCATTTGTTCTTTAATTGAGGAAATAAAAGAGATATTTTGCCACCGGAACAAGACTATTTAGATTTAAAATAAGAAAAAACAATTGCATTGTTTTATTTAAAGTGCATAATATCTAATTATCT
>NW_015151274.1:284519-285661 GCF_000732505.1 Cyprinodon variegatus | reverse complement strand
GTGATAATCCCTTTAATAAGAATAAACATTAAAAAATTCTGATAGAAAGACGTTAATTTGTTTCTATCACTAATCTTTAACGTTTTACAGAAAAACCTTGAATAGATCAGAATAAAACAGTTTGATTCTTTCAGGAATCAGAACTCTTCCTGTTTCTGATACTAAACACAAAACTAAAGCTAAATATTTCATCCAAGACGGAGCTAAATATTAAACCGGAATGTTTCCAGATTAGCAGGATGAGCTGATTCTCCCAAATGAATCTAGTTGCTTCATCTCTACGTGGTTCCATTGCTTTCCTGATCTCCTTCTCCTGCAGGACAGAAGGAGGAGAACATCTGGACCAATAATCCTGGAGGAATCTCCCTCCGGATCGCGGCGATTTAAACTAAAACAGGTTAAAGCATCAAATTCTACTGTTAGAATAAAACACAACATTTATATATCAGATACCTGATAGAAACCTTTAAAACTGACAGAAATTCATCTAATCTGTCACATTTACATCAGAAAAAGAGATAAAATATCACAATTATACTAAATTAATTCATCTAAAATATTTCCTGATTGCATTTGATGTTATATTGATTCGGTTCAGGGAAGAAATGATCCAAATCTGCATCATAACAAGAGCTTAAATTATAGATTCATCAAAATAAAAAAGGCATAACTGGATTTGATGAAATCTATCCTGAAATTTAAATGTTGAGGCTTATTTCTCAGGTGAAAGTTTATAATATAAAACATAAATATTCTTTTTTTCTGCAGCCTATCTGTTTGTTTTTAATGATAAATAAAACGAGGCTGCAGAAAATGACTGAGAGAAACATCTAGAAGGTCAAAGGTCGGCTTCAAAGCTTCATTTCTTCTCAAAAATATTCAATTCAATAAAAATTCGATCATTTCTACCTGCACTGCAAAAAAATTACTCTCAATGAGTTCAGTTTTTGTTGAATTAAGGAGGAAAGACAAGACAATTAACATTTAAAATAAGAAAAAACAATTATATTGTCTTATTACAAGTGCATATTATCTAATTATCTTATTTAAGAGTAAAAATACTCATTCCACTGGTAAATCATCTTATTAACCAGCTCAGATTAAGGGTAAATATGCTTAATTTAAGACATTTTTACTCATTT
>NW_015151274.1:281580-283802 GCF_000732505.1 Cyprinodon variegatus | reverse complement strand
AAAGCGCCTCTTTATGACATGAATATATCAAATATTTACCTAAAGAAGGTTTTAAAATGCAGCTGAAGACAAAACAAACTGAGTCATGCCAAGCTAACAGTTTGTGACATTAGGAATGAATTTCCCAGGACCTTCAGAAATGTCAGCTTATGGAAATCAGGAGCTAAAAGCAGAAGTTTGAGCAGAAAGCGGACAAACGCACTGCAAAAACGAACTAGAAACGAGTAAAAAAAGTGTATTTACCCTTCATTTGAGCAGGTAAATAAGATGATTTACCAATAGAATGAGGATTTATACTCTTAAAATAAGATAATTAGATAATATACACTTGAAAGTTTCTTATTTTAAATGTAAATTGTCTTGTTCCGTTGGAGAAATGTCTCTTTTATCTCCTCAATTCAAGAAAAATGCGCTTATTTTAAGAAAAAAATGATCTAGATTAGGATTTTTTTTCCAGCTCCTCTCAAGGACGTAAACAGGCCGGAAAGTGATGAGCAGCAGCCCCCAAAGAATCCGCTTCTACACAAACACTGCGGCTTAATTAACGGAAAGATCAGGGGTGGGGGGGATTGGCACGGCTCGGCTCGGCTCGGTCGCATAGGAACAGAGTCTCAGGAGAGGTTCGGAGCTGCGCAGGAGACCGCGCGCCTGGATGGATCCGCGTCCTGGTTCTGGTCAGCTGAGTTCAACCAAAACATTTAGCTTTTCTGCGCGTAAAGGTTTGATCCATCAAGACGGAAAAGCTTTCAATAATTACTTCTATTAAAAAACGAAAATAAAATAGAAAATAAATTACATTTTTTCCAATTTTAGTTGATTTTTCTTGAAAATCCAGGATGACCCAAAAGGTCAGAGTTCAACACGCGCCATCTCAGCCTCTTTATTAGCAGCAGACAGTGAAATAAATAAATCTTTACTCACATGTGAAAGTCCTGCGGGGGAAAAAGCTGCGGGTTTAAATCTCTTCCAGTCAGAACATCCCCGCTGCGCCGCGCCGCGCCGCGCCGCGCGCCGCTCACTCAGCCGGAGAGGAGGCGCACAGCGGCGGATCCATGAGCGGAGAAACTCCGCGCTGCGCCGCCCGGAGATCTGCGGGGTAACAATCCAAACTCAGAGGAGAAACAAACAAACAGGAGGAGGAACCAGGAGCGTCTCCTCAGGGCTGTTGCGCGTCACTCCGCCCGGGGAAGGAAAGTGCGCACCAGGGCTGCTTCACTCCTGCCGCTCCGGCAGAAAAACTCCTTTAACTCCAGAAACAAGATGCTGGGATCCTCCTCCTCCTCATTCAGCTTCATCAGGTGATGAAATAACAAAGATTAAACTCCTCAGCAGCTTCCAGCTCTCCTCAGCTTCTCCTCCAGGAAGCAGGAGCCGCTCTGACTGGACTTGGAGCGCAGGGTTGGGTGCGTGACGGGGGCGTCCGTGGGCTGCTGGGGCTGTCCGACCACACTCCCCTCATCCCCGCCGCCTGATCGCCCCCAGACCGGGGAGAGAGAGAGAGAGAGAGAGAGAGGGTTGGGAGGGAGGAGAGTATCGCGAGGCTGCCACATAAATCCCGTTTTTGTCGCGCTGAGGTGACCGGGGGCGCGCGCGTTTTGGCAGGACGCGCTTTGGAGAGTTTGAGCTCAGAGTTTCTACCTGAATCAGGAAACATTAAGCAGAAACAGATCTTTCCTCCCAGAGCTGTTCGGATAGATCTGGACCGAGTAGAAGCTCCACGGTCTGGGGAAACTTTTCCACCTCCTGCTGAAACATTTCAGGGGATGAAAAACAAAAAGAAAGAAACAAACTTCCATAACTTAACTAATAATTAGTTAAAGTCATTAAAAAGTCTCAACCTGCTCCAGAATTGATAAAGCGGCCTTTCTGTGACCTTTGGTCTCCATCAACCTTCATCCCAGTCTGCACTTTATGCTTCATCTCATAACCTGAACATCTGATGGATAAAATGTTAAACAGTCTCCCCCTAGCGTCTGAGGACTGGAACTGATGCTGCTGATGGGATCAAATTTACCTGAAAGCTTTTCTTTAATGAACCTAATCAATTATAACATCATCCAGAGGTTCATTTCTACCACAGAGTATTAGGGCAAAGTTATAAGAATAAAGTCATAAATTTATGAAAATAAAGTCATAAATTTATGAGAATAAAGTCATAAATTTATAAGAATAAAGTCATAAAGTTATGAGAATAAAGTCATACATTTATAAGAATAAAGTCA
>NW_015151274.1:272904-278972 GCF_000732505.1 Cyprinodon variegatus | reverse complement strand
ATAGATAGATAGATAGATAGATAGATAGATAGATAGATAGATAGATAGATAGATAGATAGATAGATAGATAGATAGATAGATAGATAGATCATCATCGTCTGTTAGGGTTTACAGCAGCGCCCTCGTGAGGTCATACTGCGCAGGTACAGTTTATTAAGTCGAATTAAACATATTTTTTCTCTAAATTTCCCTTTAAAGTATTAAAACTCTGCCAGGTTGAAGACATTTACCAAACGGCCAAGCTTTTATTTACTTAATAACTGTAAACAAAACATTTTTTGGTCATTTTAAAAATAAGGTAAGTTGGAATAAGTGAGGAAAGCAATAAAATACAATAATAGCTGCTATTAAAGTTATATATTCGTTACTTAGCTTTATTTCCATTTTAGAAGATGTCCAAAATGATAAAACATTCATTAACTTGATAATTATTGGTTGGAGCACTTTTGTGATTTTGTTTCAAACTGTATTAAAGTCGTTATGACCAGAGGAGGACCCTCCGCCCCACATCTTTAAACTTCTGTCCTTCTGCCACGTTTTTCCTCCTTTTCAAAGAAACCAGGGACACTGGGAAGCTGTCCTGCAACCTGATTGGTCCATTTACAAGAGAGCCCGCCTTAAGACCCACCTCTGACTCGTTTCTGGGCTTCTGATTGGTCGAAGCAAGAATCCGTCACGGTAACTATGGACTTCGGCTTTGCTGGTATCCAAGTGAAGACGTGTTTTTTGGGGGGGAACTGGTCGTTTCATCACAGAGAGGCTGAATACTTTTAGCTTCAGCCACTTTCTGGCGGGTTGGAGGTTTATTTTGTTGCTGTTCTGCAGGAAGACAAACACCAAGGAAGCGAAGAAGAAATGGCGCAGAGAAAGAATTCCAAAAGTCACTCTAAAAAAGGTCAGTTTTTGGGCCTATTTCGCTCTGTTCTGGGAGCGCGATGCGCGCCTCCGTACGAAACTTCCTTAGATAAGTTGGTGATTTTAAGTTGCTTATTTTAAAACGATTGCATAAACATAAACAAATACGTTAATCGATAATGTTCTTTAGGTTATAAAACTCTTTATTTCGGCGTTTAGTTCTTTCTCGCAGAGGTTCGAGTTATTGTTTTTCCAGGCTAAAACTCTTCGCTTATTGGGGAGAAGAACAGTTTAAAAACACTTGAGACTTTAATGAAAATGTTTGAATTTTTTGATGCTGTTGACACCGAATTACTGTAATTGTTTTATTTTATGCTGTTCTTGTCGCAATTCCTATTTTATGTTCTTTATCCGCGTCATAATGGAGATTTTCTAAAATCAGACGTTTTTTGAACGGTGTTTGGTCGGGCGCTAAGCTAGCGTCGCTATCCTGTGTTTAGGCTGCAAAATCCCGGTTAGCAACCAATCAAAAATGGATTTTGCGCTTTAATAAGGCGGGATATATACACACAAACCAAACATGAAGCTTTTTAATGATGCAGAATAATTTAATATAAAGGGAAAAAAGCAGATATCTGTTGTAAACATGTCCAGAGGGGCTGGTGACCCTCATTCACAGGTTTGCTGCAGCATCAGGATTTCCTGTGATGTGATTCCTCTGGTTTTCTTTACTATATCGGAAATCCTTCAATAAACACTGATCCTTATCATATTAAATTATTTAGATATAAGTCCTGATGGGGTAAGGAAGTCTGTTACTCTCTACTTTCAGGACATTTCTATCAGTAATTGTCTTCTTTATGTCTGAAATCAGAAAAAAAGGTCCAAAAAAACCAAATCTGTCTAAAATCAGATTTCCTGATTCTGCTCTGAGCTCTAAACATGAAGCCATCCTGATCCTTCAGGCTGCTGGGCTGAAAAAGGAGAGAAGCTGTGGTTCCTGCTCCATTTGACTTTCTGACCCCGTTTACCCTCATGTGTCGTGGGAAAAAAGTATTCAACCATTCAGTCCAGTTAAATAACCTGAGACAGATGGATTTCACTCATTTATTATATCTTTGCAAAGAGAGAACAGTTCATCATACGGCCCTTATTGAACGGTAATCAGCCCTGTTCAGTTTGTTCCCCTTTAAGAGCAGATTAGACTTCTGCAGCCGCAAACATCAGATGTCGCTTGGTTCTGGTNAAAGAGCAAAGAAACATAAAACATGATAAATGTAGGTAGTATAATAAACCTTAAACTAAACGGGTTATCTCCGTCAGTCAAAGGCAGCTATAACTAACGGGTTTTTAACTCTGAATTTAAAGAATTCAGGCTTTCAGCTCTTTTCCAATCTACTGGGAGTTTGATCCAGATCCATGGAGCATAGATGCTGCTTCTCTGTGTTCTACCTAACCAGCACGTGAACAGGAGAAAACTGGGGTTAAACAAAAGGGCAGCTCGCCCCTACAAAAACCATCTAAACAGGTTAACATGGCAGAATGTGAACAGCCCATTAGATGCAACAACAACCACAGAGGTGTACAGCACGGCTTTAGGTGATCACTGATTGGGCTGAGACTCAGGAAGCAGCTTCCAGTCTTAGAGGCGGAGCCTAAAACAGAGCAAGGTGGGTGCAAAAAAACAAAATGATGTCCATCTTTGGGATGTAACAGCTTAGAGATTATTTCTACATCCTATAAATGGACCTTAGGGGTCGCTAGCGTCACTTACAGGAACCGAGGACGGTCCGAGCACGGTAACCGAGATAACTGTTGGTGTAGACGGCACGCTTGCTGAACCGGACCGCGCCAGACACAACCAAAGCGCGCTAAACTAGTACTAGTTCAACAGCAGGGCTCAGCGCGGTTCAGTGTACGGAACAAGGTTAGAATTCTGACTTTTTATCTCAGAATTCAGATTCTCTTTCTCAGAATTCCAACATTTTTTTTCTCAGAATTCCAACATTTTTTTTCTCAGAATTCCGACGTTTTTTCTCAGAATTCCGACGTTTTTTCTCAGAGTACCGACTTTTTTTCTCAGAATTCAGACTTTTTCCTCAATGAAAGGTTTCAGAGGGTAGTGGAAATGGGGCCCATCTGCCCTCTGACCCCTGGGCTCCTTCCTCCGTGGATCTGTCCAGACTTTATCCGCACAAACTCTGGTTAAACCGAAAGCTGTAAAAACGACTGAAATTGCTGCTATGGAAATGTTAACCTTGTGCCCTGAATCCACCTGGATGGACCTGGTTCAGTCAGAACCAGATCGAGGCGGACCTGGATCAGGTTTAGCTTCGTAAAAAATGTTCTTAAAACAACCTTTGGATATTAGATTAATTGAAAATGAATTGATTAGCAAAATGATCATTAGTTGCAGCCCTAGTTTCTACCCAACATGATGCAGCGTAGCTGTGAGGTCACCTTACCGTGGCTGCAGGTGGATCAGAGAAACATCTCTGGATGAATCTGATTGATTTAATATTAAGGGTAGAAATGATCATGGCCTCTGATATAGAAAAAAGGGATTATTTGTTAAACAGGTATAATCTGGGTGTAGCATAGAATAAAAAAATAAAACCACCCCAGGAGGGGTCCTTGAGGGGCCCCATGGGTCCAGGAGCTGCAGCTGAGGAATGGGTCTTTATCTGGATGGATGGAGGGCCATGACCTCTGACCTCTGCTGCAGCGTGATGCCTAACAGGATATTTCTTCATTCAGCTCTTCCTTTAATCTCCTGCTTTTATTAGAATTATATCTTAGACTAGATTAATATTAAACAAGTGTAGAAGACGGATTTGGTTTTATTTCCCTCTGAAGAAGAGTGAACCAACCTGGATCGGTCCCGTTGCCGGGGGAAACGGGTCACAGCAGAGCAGAACTTAGCGTAAATGGGAAGAGTAAAGATGTCAGAGGTCCATCGGACCTGAACGGAACCATCGGTCCGTTTAGAAAGGTCCGACCGGGTCTTTGAGCAGCACAGGTTGACAGCAGCGTCTTCATGTCTGCAGAGGGAAAGACGGCTCCTCCGGAGCAGAAGAACGGGAAGAGGAGCGACGGAGGAGCTGCAGGAGGAGGTGCAAAGTTCTCCGTGTTCACCTGGGTGGTGGTTCTGGCCCTGCTGGGCGTGTGGAGCTCCATGGCTGTGGTCTACTTCGACATCGTGGACTACGACAACGTCATCGGTAAGAAAAAGATAAAGAGACCTTGGTTCTGCTTGGTTCTGAAGAACCGGATGTTCTAGTCCTGGGAAAACCGAGTCCACCAGGCGGTCCAGTAGAACCTCTTTGGACTTTGACTAGGCCAGCAGACTGGTTCCATCCTGGGCCTCCTGCTCCTGATGGTCCAGGCGGCTCCTCCGTCTGAATCCAGGTGGACTCGGTTTTTTCCCGGACCGTCCAGATGTTCTGTGGTCAAACATTCCTGCTGCTGACCTTTAACCTCCTGGCCTCTTCATCCCTCCCCTCTGCTCCTCTTCCTCTGCATGCAGCGAGGGCTCAGGAGTTCCGCTGGAACTTTTCTGAAGTTCTGCAAGGTATGAAACCTTCCAGCATCCATGTCACTCTGTCAGAGGTTCTGTTTGGATCAGAACCGCTGGTTCTAGGTGTCCGTCTGAGACCGTGTTGGATCAGAACCGNATTTCACTCATTTATTATATCTTTGCAAAGAGAGAACAGTTCATCATACGGCCCTTATTGAACGGTAATCAGCCCTGTTCAGTTTGTTCCCCTTTAAGAGCAGATTAGACTTCTGCAGCCGCAAACATCAGATGTCGCTTGGTTCTGGTTGCGAACCAGTTTTGCTGCTATGCTTCTGCACCGTCGCTCTGGAATTTCTCATATTGTGGAAATCTAAAGGATCTGAGGCAGGAAAGAAGAAGGCCTTCTGGAGGGACTGGAAGCACATCAGGATCTCCAAGGTGGAGCTGAGGAGCGTCGCTGTGGAAAACCTTAAACCATTTCTTTTAGCGAATGAATATCTGTGTTTTATTTAACTAATCTAAACCATCTCTGCTGTCATGGCAGCTCAGCGATTACCCAGGAGCCTCAGTGGCTGATGATAAAATCAGCAGAGAGACGCATCCCTGCAGCCTTGGAGGAGGACTTGAAGGTTTTCCCTCTGCAGCAGCGGGTTACATGTCTGCAGCCGTGACCTGGTGTCACATGAACACGGAGCACTGAGTTCCCCTTTTATCAGGCCTGCAGGAGGAAACCACATCTAGACCCAGCAGCAGCAGCAGCAGCGTGTCGCCTCTAGCTGGGTTTCTCACCTCCAGAGGTGAGGAATCAGAGGAAGTGTCGCTGCTGCGGCCGCTGCTCTCTGTTAGCTCCGTTTTTAAAAATAAAATGCAGCCGCTTCACGTTTCACCTTAAAAGGCTGTTTAAAGGCTCCCAGTCCTCCTTCGATGCAGCGTTATTATGGTCAGACGTTATTTTTCACACCCGTTCATAAACGATGGGGTGGTTTCTAGAATCCGATGATCTACATGTCGGGTTAAAGCTGTGGAACCCTGGTACGGTGATCCAGGTTAGAGGCCAGCATGGCAGAATCCGCCCGCCCGGTCCGACGGTTAAGCTTTAAACACGGCGTAGCCTGATTCTAAATAACAGCATGAGGGGAAACGGGTCAGAACTGATCAATTCTATTCAGTTTATTTCTATAGCTCCAATTCCCATCATGTCATCTCAGGTCACCTTCCAGTTCACCAGATCCTCAGGTTGTTACAGGACAGAGACATTGCTTGGAGTGGGCTTAAGTCGTCGGCACACGATGGCATCAGGAAAATTAACCCCCGAATATCTCCTGCTCCTTAGCGTTCCTGTCAGGACCTGACACGCCATCCATGCCCTGACCTCCGTTCCTCTTGCTTCTGCGCCTCAGGATCACATCACATTCTTTATCAGTCTGGCTCCAGTCTGCATCGTTATCCTGTGCTTGTTGTACAGACCGTCCTCGTTAGATAGCCTCCGTACCCACAGTGTGATCCACCATGTGAAGGAAGGCCGTCCACCCCAGCTAATCTGGCTAACAGATAGCTAACACACGACTAATAAAGAATGAACCTAAAACTAAAATGGGAATAATTTGTCATTAAAGCTGTTCAGGGTTAACCCTGAGACTAAGATACCTTTTCACTAAAACCTTTCTCATTGTTAACACCTTTCTAAAACGGGAA
>NW_015151274.1:270367-272682 GCF_000732505.1 Cyprinodon variegatus | reverse complement strand
TGTAAAGATGCCCTGGGTTCAGCCTGGTTCTGTTTCTCATGACATTTCTGTGGTTGCTGCTGGTGTCTCTGAAGGTTCAGGCTGACAGACATCACAGTCATCCTCACCACATCCTTCCTCTTTGTGCAGCACCTTCTCGTGCGGTTTGCCCTCCTCCTGCATCACCTCTCAGCGAGTCGGATCAGTCCAGCTTCCATCAGCAGCAGATCCGCCGTCATTCCCATCTTCTCACCTTTCTCTATAAACCATCTGCAGGTCTTTTCTTCCACTGTTCCACTGCAGATGTCTGTCCCATTTTATTCTTCTTTGAGTTCAAATTTGTGTTTTTTGTGGTTTATGTTTCTGCTATTTTCCAGTTTGTTATTTATAATGTCTCACTTTAACTGGTTACCATGATCCTGTGTGGTTCGCCGTCTGCTCTCATCTCAAATCTGCATCTAACTCTAAACACCTTGTGCTCCAGAGGTGAAGGTTTTATTTGTCCTCCTCTGCCTCCAGGGAAACTAGCTGCCTACGACACGGACAACGACGGAGACTTTGACGTGGAGGACGCCAAAGTTCTGCTCGGCAAGTCCATTTTCTGTTCTCTCTGCCTGATTTCTCCAAAACCTCAATGGTTGCTGTGTTTTCCAGCATTAACCGATCCCTGAGCAGCAGCTCATGGCTAACACCAAAGCTCAACCTTTAACGACATTTGGCGGTCAGACATTTAAATGCATCAGCCCTCTGGTTCTGATGGTCTAGATTTGGCCTCAGGACTTGGGTGACTGGTTCTGCTCTCGTAATCTGTTGGAGTTCAGCTGGAAGAAACTTGCATCCAGTTTTCAAACTGTCTGAAAAAGCAAAGCCGGCTCATGCAATCAGTTTCAGGTTTAAGGTGGTTTTTACGTTTGCTAACATCCTCCCAGTATTTTACCAGTTTTGGTCATCAGCATAAGTTGTCATAATCATGAAGTTGAAGTGGACAAAAACTCCACATCACATATATATGTATGTATATATAATTTCACAATATAACTTGATACGACTTTTCGAGAAATTTGATATTTCAGGGTGAATTCCAGAATTAAAATCAATCCACTGGACTTTGTTTCCAAGTTTGAAGACGTTTCTCTTCCATCCAGGAAGATTTTTCAATTCAAAATGTCAGAAATAGCGTTTAGTTCCAGGTTTTATCCAGCAGCCCAACAAAGCCTGGTTTTAGTTTAGGAAATAGAAACGGATGAACGGGTCCCCCCCTTTGGAATGGGGGTCGTTTGGCTTCTTTGTTAGCCTGCAATGCCCCATACCTGTCTATGTCTCTGAAAGGGGGGTCGTTAGAGGGAATAGTTGGCCTGGATGAACAGGTGAGGTCTTCTGTTCTCCTGTAAAGGGGTTGGAGCTGCGATGAGAGCAGGAAGGAATCAACTCTATCGCTGCATTGAAGGTTTCTGAAGGAGTCTTGTCCAGAGGAGGGCGCTCTCCTGTGTTGGGTAGAATCTTCCCCAGCATTAAAGCAGCTTTTAGCTCAGTCTTCTAATTAGATATTTTTAGCGGCTCGCTCACTGACTCTGGATCGACTGGTTGGCCTGGTGATGTCAGCAGCCGAACCGATCGGTTGAACCAGTCTGAACTAGAATGAATGGAGGCATCCTTTGTTCAGACCGGGTCAGATCCGCCATCCTGGCCTCTGATGCTGAGGGTGTATGTAAATATTTGGACCTCTCCTTTTGAAAGGTGGGGGGTGGTTCTGGTTCTGTAACAGAGGTGGGGGTTCTCTGTGAGGAGAGGAGTCAAGGTCTCTGTGCGGGTCGTTCTGTCCTCTGGCGGAGCTTTGTCAGCTCTAATAATAGAGCGGGTCGGGTTCCCCACGAGGAGGGAGAGGAGGAGGAGCTGCCTGGTTCCCCTCTCAACTCCTCTGGAGGAGCTGGTTCTGTTTCACTCGGATCTGTTCTGCTCGGTGGGTCCATGCAGCGTCACAGGACGGCCCGCGCCGCCCCGTCCTCCGCACCTCCTGTAGAGGAGATCCGTGCAGAGGAGGAGGAGGAGGAGGAGGAGGAGGTGTCACAGGGGACAGGTAGGTCAGACAGGTGAAGGTTCTGTCCAGTTCAGCTGAGCTCTGGGTCTGACCTTTGGGCCCGTTTAGGAGGCGATAGAGTGGAGGAGGTCCATCTGCCAGAGGAGCCTGAGCTCCAGAACCCTGGTGAGCTCCAGAACCCCGGTGAGCTCCAGAACCACGGTGAGCTCCAGAACCACGGTGAGCTCCAGAACCACGGTGAGCCCCAGAACCACGGTGAGCTCCAGAACCACGGTGAGCTCCAGAACCACGGTGAGCC
>NW_015151274.1:266383-270357 GCF_000732505.1 Cyprinodon variegatus | reverse complement strand
CGGGCTAACGTCGGCCCTGCGCCGCTGCAGACGGGCTAACGTCGGCCCTGCGCCGCTGCAGACGGGCTAACGTTAGCCCTGGTTGTGGAGCTCCACTGGTTGCCACGTTCCTCTCGACATCAGAACTTTTTTTTAATTACGCACTAAATCAGTAAATGTTCCATATAGTGAAGCTTAAAGTATAATATTCTCGCCTCAAATGATCCTAAAACGTACTTTTATTGAACAACAGCAGGAGAAAAGAGAATTTTTAACTTAATCCTCTGAGCTCTGTGAACGCTAACCTGTTAGCTGCTGCTGCTGCAGTGCATGCTGGGACAGCTGTCAGTCTGGAGGACGGACAGGTCTGCTCTGATGCATGCTGGGGACTTTGTCCGTTCTCTGTCTTCTGTTCTAGTGAATTGAAACAGTGCTGAGGCTGATGACGTTGCACGAGGACACGAGAACGCACACGTACACATAAATAGAAACGTTTTTGTTTATCTGTCTGAAACTCGCTAACAGAAAGAAGCCAGTTGTTTATAGGCTGGCGTCGTCTATCTGCCCTGACCTGAGGGCTGACTGATGGTGTTCTGCTCCCAGAAGTCGGCCAGCCATTATTTCCTCCTGGATGGGACTGGGTTGGTGCTGGGTCAGAGGTGTGGGAGGGTTTTTGCTCAGACTGGGGATTGTGGGATTAGAAGTGTTGCTGGTTTCCATTGATGTTGAGGTGGAAGCAGAATATTTCTCTGCATCTTCAGCTTTAAAGAACGATTCGATCTAACTCTGCATTCAGCAGATCTTCCTCAGTGATCCACGATATTCAGGTTATTATCAGAACCTTTAGAGAAGGTGAAGTATTGAGGTTCTGGTTCTGCTTGTGGAGCAGCTACCGGGTCACCTGACGAGACAGAGAAACTGTTTTTTTTCTCCAATGTTTCTGGATCATCTTTAACTTTCGATCTTTCTCCCTCATTTTTCCTTTTATTCTGTATCCTTGGTTTTTATCCAATCATCCGTTATTCCATCCTCCCGCCTTCTTTTCTTCCATCTCCTCCTTTTTTCCAGTCCATCCCCATCTCTACCCCACCCTCCCACCTCTCTCTCGTCAGGCCTGACCAAAGATGGCGGCGACAGCGCGAATGGCGGGTCGCTCGAGGAGGTTGTGAACATTTTAGCAGAGGAGGGCTCTGATTGGATCTATGGCTTCTTCACCTTCCTTTACGATGTAGTTTCTCCCACCGGAGAGCAGGAGGAAGAGGAGGAGGCGTCGGGGATGAAGGAGGAGGAGAGGGAGACGTCCTCGGATGATGTGGAGGTTAAGGGGGTCATACTGGACCTGCAGAACCAGTAGAACGGGACGAAGCGAACGGTTAAAGCCAGAGAAAAGCAGCGAGTTGGAACTCCAGTTTGCTTCGTCCAAAAACATGGCCGCCATTTCTGATCTAATGAGTTCCGTCAAAGGAAAAGCAAATAGTTTTTCCTTTCTTGACCTTTAATTTTAAAACATGTTTCTCTTTTGATCAGAATCTATTTGACTTTAACCTCAGAAAAATGATCCTAACTGATGCCTGCAGGGAAGCTCTGCTGATTACTATCGCATTTTTATTATTTTACTACTGATATTTAATTTTTTAAAAACTATAATTATCAGTTATCTATAAAAGCGGCAGCCTGATCTACTGACAAAGATCATCTGAAAATATTAGCATTTAAAATGCCGGTAAGATTTTAATAAAAGGTCAAATATTTAATTAGGTTTTTTTCATTAAGTTGGTGTGAAGTTTGGAAGCGGAGACAAATTTTTGCAAAAATACTGATTTATTTTATGTCTTCGGACGGAGAGATAGAGCTCTGACTGGGAAAAGCTTGGTGAATTTATACAGCAATCTCCCATGGAACTATCCCATCCATACATAAAGAACTTTCTCACACACAGAATTTGGTTATTCCCAAGAAAAATACTTCAATTCATCAAGGACATAAATTTTAGCCAGATAAACACTCAGAACAGTTCTCCTGTTGACGGCATGAAGGAGGCGTAGAACTCATTCCTGTCTCAACAATCACCCCTATTAATGCAGAGAAATGGAACATTTAAAGTATTTAATCTCATAAATAGGCCAAGGAATATGGAGGATAAAAAGTGCCACAATTAAATAAATAAATACAGCATTAAATAAATAATTAAATGTGTCAATAATGAATTAAATGTGGAATTAAATAAATAAATGTGTCATTCATTAATTAAAACCACGTCACTAATATAAAGTGCCACAGTTAAATAAATAAATACAGAAATAAACAATGAATTAAATGTGTAATTCATTAAATAAATAAGGAATTAAATATATAAATGTGTCATTAATTTAATAAAATATGTCTTCATTCTATTTGAAAAAAATATATAATTATTTCATGGTCCTGTGTCGCAGTGCATCAAAACCATTAAAATAATCTGTCAAACTCACCCATCAAAGTTAGGGGGCGGTTCTCTAACACCTGATTGGTCACCCTGCACATTAAGGCCAAGCAAATCAATTACAGACTCGATTCGCGTTAACCCCGCCCCCTAACTTTATTGCTAACATTCAGGACTTCTTCAATCTCTGTTTCTGCTCTCAGATCTGATTCTTCTTGCTCAGATAAACTGGTCTCTGCTAGAGTCTGAGATTCGCTCTCAAACCCGTCGCCTTTTGCTTATTTGTTTTACTCCATCAGACTGGAGTCAGGTCGTTGCCTAGCAACCTTTGCAGCCAATAGAACAGCTATATAATAGCTCNTCTGATTGGCTGTCTCCCTGTCAGGGTCGCTCTGATTGGCTGTCTCCCGCTCTGTTCCTGGGTCGCCGTGACCGGCGGGCCGGTCCCCCTCCCCTCCCTGTTTCTCTTTATCTGAATGTTCCTCTGCTGTGTTCCGTTCTGATAAGCAGAACCACAGCTTTTTACTGGATTCTTCCCAGTGAAACGGGGAGTTTCCAGAACCCATCCTCCGCTGATTTCCTGATTTTAAACCTTCATTCCATGTTTTGGTTGGAAACTTTATCTTTGAGGCTAAAGATCAACCGGCACTGGTACCAGTTCAACTGGTTTTATCAACACTTTCAAAGTGAAACCAACTCAGGAGTTTAAACATGGATTCTGATTGGCTGTGGGCCTGTAGAAGCCCGCCCCCAGCCCTCGATGGAAGCAGGCTGTTCTGTGGAAACCCTGAAGCTGGATTTATAAACTCTGTTTCTAAAAACTCTCTGCAGAAGCTGACGATCGAATAAGTGATGTTTTCTTCCAATATATTTATTTTTCTATCGATTTGAGCCGATCAGACAATATACCAATAAAACCATAAGATTTATGCCTACAATAAGAATAAATACCTCCATTACTTGATTTCAGGTTAAATTATCAGATCCTCTTATGGGTTAATGTTAGCCGTTCAAATTAAGAGCAAACTCTTATTTTGAAACTTTCTCCTTTTAACTTCTGTTTTTTTAGTGCTCTATAAAAAACAGCAAATATTTCTAAGTTTTGAAGGAAAATGTGTTTATAGCAAGTTTTCCCATGCAAGTTCAAATGATTCTATCGCAACCATCTAGTTTTATTTCTTCCCACACAGTTTAAACGCATCATAAACTCCTCCTCCAAACAGGATGATTTTTTCACACACTGAAGCCACCGCTAAACGCTAAATGGCTACAGCAGTTGTTTCAGCTGATAAATGGCAGCAGTTTGGAATTTCACGCCGAGGACGTTGAACAAAAGGCGCTAATTTAATAAAACCAGAAAACATTCCAGCAAAAGGCAGCAGTACAGATTTATTCCACGGCCTAAAAAAACCAACGGCTGCAAAATGAAGAATGTTGTAAACTCTGGATGTCGGCGTCCAATAACGCGTTCAATAAATGGGATGGCGTTTGAAAATCGATCCTATATGAGAGAAACAGGAAGAGATGGAAGGAAATCACAGCTGATGTTTGTTACGTTATTTAAATGTTCATT
>NW_015151274.1:261111-264093 GCF_000732505.1 Cyprinodon variegatus | reverse complement strand
AAGTATTACTGTAAGTTTTAATAAAAATGCAAAACAGGGAAATAGTGGAATGGATCGTTTCAATCGGCGAAACTGGAAAATACGGACCGGATTTTTTTTTAAAAACTGGATCGGCATTTTACATGCTTTGCCGATACGCATTTTTTTGCCAATATCGGCGTGCCGATCCGATACGTGGATCAGATCGGGACAAGCCTACAGGAGATTGCTCATTTTTGCAATATTCCTCAGATGAAAGAAGCAAATTCTAGAAACCTAGTTGGTATAAATGAATGGAAGACAGACATTTAAGGGATAAACCTATAAGGGGCTGGTTATCCTCCATGCAGTGCGTCGCAGGTAATTTTCATTTATGCCCAATATTGAAGCGTGGTCAGTGCTCTGTTATTCCACGCCAGAGCGCCAATCAGGAACTAGCTAGGGTTGTGGGTGTCCGTGTGTCAGTTTGACGAGCTTGCTCACCGTCTTCAACCCCTCATCCAACGCTGGACGCCACACACAGTTCCCCCATGAGTGTTCCCCAAAGACTGGCCGTGGCGCTGCGTGTTTTGGCTCCGGGTGCAAACCAACAGACCGTCGCACAGAGTTACAAACTAGCGTCCTGCACGGTGTCTGGGACAGTGTTCGAGGCGGACCTGGCATTGTTGATTGCACTACAACCAGAGTTTCTGCCATTAGGAACCAAACAGGAAATACGCATAGAGTAGAGAGGATGTAGAATTGACCAATTAGCCTCCTGTCTGCGGTCGGCTACAATTTTTGGGAGGTGCACCAGAGTTTCTGCGTTAACTGCAACACACACGCAGACGACCTGGTTTCTGAGCATAAACCAGGCTTTCAGGCTGGAAGGGTTCAGTTTGAAGCTGATGTCGCCATAGAGGCAGCATTAATTCATCGACAGGAAGTTCTCACTTTAAGCTATGTGAACCTTTTTTTATCTCCGTCTTGTGGTTTTCTGCTTGGTGTGGTGTACTGCTCTCAGCATGCACGACTCTGTGTTGAACACTTACGGCTCGCATGCAGACTTATTGACTGCTGCTCATCTGTAGAAAAGGTTTGAAGGCCTGAGCTCAGCATGAAAACAGCAGCTGTGGTAGACGATTTCATTTGACTGGTTGTTTCTGCTTTCTGTGTCAGGAGAGACTTCAGAAGGATCTGAAAAAAACACGACCAAAGGTACTAAAGTCTGCAGACGATCCAAAACCAAAGAATATGAATATAAATCAGTACTTGACCTTTAGTAGCTGCAATGCTTATAATGCATGGAACAAAATGTTTAGAAATGTAAATCACCATCCAATGAAAACAAATATTAATCTAAGCAAGTCTTGAGCAGGTAAGTGAGATACTTTGTCAATTGAATAAGACTATTTGCATTTAAAATCAGGAAAAACATCTACGCTATCTTATTTTTAGTGCATAATATATAATTATGTCATTCTAAGAGTAAAAATACTAATTCCGGTTGGAATTCATCTTATTTACCTGCTCAGATTAAGAGCAAACACAGTTATTTTAAAAAATATTGATGTTTTTTTTTGCTGTGCACTAATTTCTCCTAACTTTTGCACATTGTAGAAGGTTAAGGACAAGATTATTGCATCACATTTATTTCAAAACACCCGCAAGCAAAATAAACATTCGCATGTAGGGTAAACTAGTTGCACAACAAAATCACACATGCGCCAAAAACTGCCGCATTGAGAGGATAAAATCACTCGTTACATTGGTAATGAGTTAATCAAATAAAGACTAGATATGACACATCACAGTTCACCTAACCGTCTTGTTTTTGGGCTGCGGGAGGCAGCGAGGGTACCTGAAATGAACCCAGTACCTTGTTGCTTCTATCTATCAATGCTACCAACTGTGCTACCATTTAGTCCTACAATAGCAATCAATTTTTGTAGATGTTATGGTTTATATTATCCTTCTTTGTCTTCCTTATATCTTTGTTGTATTATCTAGCTGCCCACAGCCTACTCTGGTAAACATCTTTTGCTTTGAGGTGTCAACATGTCAACAGCCATAAATGGAGCAGGAGTCTCTGTACATCACTGCTTCGGACTGTTGGCTGCCTTGCAATTAAAGATCCCGCCCCTAGTGAGTTGCTAGTCAGTAGTGTAAGCAAATGAATCCAGACCTTAATAAGACAAAGTGGAATCTTTGGCTCGTAAAACCTTCTTACCTTTAGCGTCACTTGTGACCTGCAGCAGCGTAGGGTACTTTATGCACCAAGAAACTCAGTCCATAAAACGTGACATTCAAAATATATACATAATTATGTACATATTCATGTATTAAGGTATAACTAGCAAATACTTATCCCTTTCCAAATAGTTCTTAGTAATATGGGTATGCCTATGTCTTACAAAGTACAAAACTAAAGAATTAACTTAAGCTAATTTTAGCTGTTAGTCTAGTTTTACAATAAATTAACTAACATCTCTCACATAACTCCGTTACTGTGTTTGTGGAAGATAATCCTCTTTAACTGGTTGGCTGAAATCTTTCAGCTCAAACTTCAAGTCATCCACACCGAGGCGTGAAGCTGCGTGCGGCTCTGAGAAATGAGCTGAGGCTGATTCACGAGAAGATGGAGGCCAAAAGGATTGCTAGGATTGCTCTGGCCGAGATCCGGGCACTCCTAGCTGAGGAGGATGAAAAGAGGGAGGTAGCTTGGGCTCAGAAGATGAAAGACCTTGAAGTGGCACGGCTTAAGATGGAGGCTGAGTTGGTAGAGAAGGAAAGACTGGAAAAGGAGAAAGCTGTCGAGCAGGAAAAGCTGGAAAAGGAAAGACTGGAGAGGGAGCAGAAGGAAAGACAAGAAAGGGAGAGGGCAGAAAAGGAACGATTGGAGAGGGAGAAGGAGGAGAAGGAGGAAAAGGAGAGATTGGAGAGACAGGAGAAGGAAAGACTGGAGAGGGAGAGACAGGAGAAGGAAAGACTGGAGAGGGAGAGACAGGAGAAGGAAAGACTGGA
>NW_015151274.1:255596-258500 GCF_000732505.1 Cyprinodon variegatus | reverse complement strand
AGGAAGCGAGGTAGGAGGGCAAAATATGTTTAGCGCCACCGCAGCACGGGAGGGAGAATTACGTCCAGGAGCAGATGGCTAAAAATAGACCGGAGGAAAAAAAAACATGAATCGATTCTCTTGCGGACGTATCGATGCATCGGATCGTCGGCTGTTGGATCGATGCATCGATACAAAACGATTATTATTTACACCCCTAACAGTGTATGCCGGGCTTTAGTTGCTGCTCGTGTTTAATAATGAGTGTTTACAAACACAAAAGGGGGCAGCCATGACAACCAGCAGACTCCTCCCCCTTTCTCTCTGCTATCCTGCAGCTTTGTGTCAGAAGCTCCTCCCCCTTCAGGGGTTTTTATGACCTTCTTTAGCTTGATGTCTTTTAAGTGGAGGATTAAAACAGCAATATACCTTGATTGGACAGTTTTAGTTTCTCTGCGGGTTTTCTGTAGACTTTCTGTATTTATAACAAAGGTAAAACTGGAACGGCACTACAGACTTTTAACATGTTGTATCACATGATGTATATATGTTTTTTTTGTTTGGTTAATTTAAGCTTTGTTGTTTTCAGAAATATGCATTTTGTTTATTCATTCATTTTCATCTTGGTTAAGGTTTTTTTTTTTATTGTGTAGCAGAGATATCTGGTCTGATTAGGGGGGGGTCAAAGATGCTTAAAACCAAACAACTCTCAAAGATGTAAAAGTTTGTGGAAGCATTTTAGTTTCCATTCTGTTCAGAATAAACTATTGCCGATCTCCTGTCCCGTCCTTTTTCGTTTCCTTCCAGACAGACTCCATCAGCTCCTCGCTGGAGATTGAAGCTGTGAAAAACATCACATTTATCTGTAAATTCAGTCACATAATTCATCCCCTCTGCAGAATTTTGTTATGGTGTTTTCTTTTGCTTTATGTCTGCTTTATTGAAACGCCTAAAAGTTTTACTTTATTTTGAAAATCCAGCAATTCTTTAAATAAATACAAGCAGTATTTTTCTGATAGAGAAAAGCTGCCTATGTGTTTCTTTAGTCATACCAGCCAATCAAAGCCCTTCTGTCACAGTCTGGTAGGAAGTGCCTTGCTCAGCAGCATATCAGTTTGGAGGGAGGATGATTCTTCCTGATGATCAGTTAATGTTGAATTAAAGGAAAAGTCCGATCAGTAAGAAATAATCAATGGATCGTTATTTATACCTAAAACTAATAGCGGCCATTTTTCTCCAAATATAGAAGCCCCTCCCTCCTGCCATCTTCCAGCAGTGACGTCACGGTGCGGTAAGCCTAGCGCCATTCTCCCCGCTTTCCAAGCTAAATCAATGGGAACTACTAGACACATCTGCAATCAACAACAATTATTGAAGATTTCCAGAGGACTTCACCATTGAAATTCACCAGAGCTATAGTGAAACTGACAATGCCCACGTGCATGGCAGCTGGATGCTGGAATACATCGGGTAAAAGTGAAAAAAAGAGTTATTCCACCTTTCTGATTCCTGATCCTCCACGGACGGGTTGGTCGTTGGATCGCCAACTTGAAGAGGGAGGATTTGCCATCGAACTTCTGGCCAGAGAAAAAACCCGTAATATGTAGCCAACATTTGGAAGAAGAATGTTTTCAAGATGACTTGGATAATAGCGCGTTGTGACAAACACCAGATACAGCACTGGGACTTGATCAACAGCCGATACCGCACCGTGACAATGTCACTAACCAGTAGGTGGCAGTAGTGTTCTTTGACAAACATGGATGCCTCCAGTAAAGCACATTCACATGAAAATTACTCTGAATTAAAAACACTGATCATTTATTGAACAGGATGGAATCATTTCAGATTTAAAGGACTTTCAGAAGTTTGAATTCTGAATATGAGCGACTTTTCCTTTAAAATGATGGAAAAGGTCATGGTAGTTAAAGTGAAGGAAATCTAGCCGTCCACATTGCAGCGTCACCCCTTAAAGGTTCCAGAAGGAAAGGGAGACAAGGTAAGGTATCTGGAAACGACTCTGGGACGCCTGGTTCCTTTTTCACTCGGAATAAGAACCAGCATAACTCGGAATTTTGGTTTTCAGAAAGTAGGGCTGGGCAATTTATTGCATTAGCAATATATTATCGCAATTTTGAAAACCAAATTTGGTCAAGTTACGTTTAACAAGACTAAGAGACAAATTTTCATTCCGCTCCAGCACTTTATGAGGCGGTCATATGATTTAAGAAGATTTGCTGCCACAAAAAAGAGAATCTTTCTAGCTAGCTCTCCGATCTTTGCATGCAAGTAAAAGTTAGCCATTTTCAAATCAAAGATTACAATAAAGCTCTGCAACAACGGACTTCAGACAAAACTGAAACCCTGGAGTGAAACATTGACATGCTTATGATTAGTGCAATAAAAAAAATGGAAATGCAATCGCAAATGCAATATTGGTTGAAAATAATTGCAATTAAAATGTTTCCGACTAAAATAGACCTGGGCTCCATCTCAGTCGGAGCTACGCTGCCCCCTGCTGGAAATCTTCCCCATTGACTCTCAATGAAAGCTAAACGCCACCACCTCTAAGGCACGATTTTGTGTTGGATTCGGACAGAGCAGCAAAGCATTTGGCTCTACCAGTGTTCGATGTAACATCGTGGCATGTAGCTTAGCATTAATGTTTCCAAAAGAAAAAACCCAGTCTGTGTTGGATTCTAGCAAAGATTAGCAGATCTTTACCTGGAGGAATATATCAATCATTACATGTTTTTATATCTTAAAAGTTGGGCTTTGGTGTTGAACCCAAACGGATCGGCTGTGCGAGACTTTTGGTCCGATTTAAATCTTCTAACCTGTAGGTTTTGGGTTTTGAACAGGACTGAAAGGAGTGGACCCGGTAAAGGAAGGAAGATCACCTGAGCAGAAAACAGGTAAAGGAGC
>NW_015151274.1:241005-254374 GCF_000732505.1 Cyprinodon variegatus | reverse complement strand
AGTACTAGTATAGCGCGGTTTGGTTGTGTCGCGGTTCAGCAAGCGTGCCGTCTACGCTCAACAGTTATCTCGGTTACCAATCTAGCAGCCTGAATTCAAAGTAGCAGAGACCGCATGGCGGCCTGCTACAAGAACGCCGACCTTCACCCCAAAGGTCCATTTATAGGATGTAGAAATAATCTCTAAGTTCTTACATCCCCAAGATATACCAGTTTACCCACCTTGCTCTTTTTTTAGGCTCTGCCTCTAAGACTGATTGGGCTGAGTCTCAGTCTCCAGGCTTATCAAAATATTACACTTTGTTCTTAGCGGAAGGACGCCGCTGAATGAAGATTATAACTGTTTATCCAGACAAAGGAACTGTCTTAATTAGATAAACTTTTGTGGAAAACATCAGTTCTAACATGCAACAGGCAGCTAATATTAAGGTGTTATAAACTTGCACATCTTCAATGATAATTATCCCAACAAAACCTATTAAAGTGAAATAAAACTTTTATTTTTTCAGTGGGCCTAATCCTCTTCCGTAGATCAGAGCTGCTCTCTGTTCCTTCTACATAACAATCCTGCTTTATTTAACCTTTGGAGTTTATCTTCTTGTTATTTATTTATCATCTGCAGAATGTCTGCAGCAGCAATGACAGCTTGCAGGTAGAGTCTCTCTCCTCCAAAAAAACTCCTGATAGGTTGACGCTCCGATGTCTAGCCGCGAAAGTTCAATTTACTGAACTCTAGTGTTGAACGCTCGGATGCTTCGCTAAACCTCTCGACGCCGTCAGCCATAGACCTGCCGTTTAAATCGGACGCAGAAAACGCGCCCGGTGTGAACGCTACATTAGGGTCAGGAAGGTTTGCTACTGGAATAAAGATCAGTTTAATTCAGTTTATTTATATAGTGCCATTCACAACATGGCAGCTCAAGGCACTTTACAGTTCAACAGATCATAGTCAGGAAAACAGTCATTACTCAGAAAGCCCCAGAATCAGAACCAGTTAAACCGTCCAGTATGACCTGCTGCTGGGTCTCACTTGGTTTCCTGCTACTTTAAGACTCCAGAGAGCCAGAGGTGGAAACGTCGACCCAAAAAGCTCCGGAACCGGTCCAAGAGGTGACCCCTGAGAGAGCTCCGGAACTGGTCCAGCAGGTGACCCCTGAGAGAGCTCCTGACCCGGTCCAGGAGGAGGAAACTTCAGGTGAGTCCATCTTTCTTCCCTGCTAGGATTAAACCTGAAAGCAGTTTCAGAACCAGAACCATTCCGATGTCCTGATCCGTTCCCACGCCTTTCACAATGTCTGAACACACCCCACACCTGCTTCCTGTGACACCTTGGCATGACGACGGTAATGTTGTGTGTCTGCCGCAGTCTCCGCCTCTCAGGACGTGGAGTCTGAAATCCAAGGTTGGTTCTGAGCGGCTGCTGCATGAACACCAAGCTCTGCCTGCAGACACTCAGCTGGCTGCTTGTTGGTAGATTATGGAGGATTTTTCCTTTCCAAAAAAACCAGGAGCACATTTTGACTGCAAATATGATCTAAAAATGTCTTAAATTAGGCGAATTTACTCCTAATTTGAGCAGGTAAATATGATGATCTGAGTATTTTTACTCTTAAAATAAGATAATTAGATAATATGCACTTGAAATAAGACGATGCGATAATTTTTTCTTATTTTGAATGTAAAGTCTCTCGTTCCATTGGCAAAACATCTCCTTTACCTCCTCAATTCAAGATAAAATGCACTTATTTTAAGAAAGAAATTGCTTATTGAGATTTTAATTTTTTGCAGTGAGGGGTTTAAGGGTCCGTTCAAAGTCTGAGGGATGTTCAAAGTTTAAGGCCTAATGCATTTACAAGTGTCCTTTAAAATTAGCAGCAGATAAACGTGAATAAACGTTACCTGCACTCAAAGCATTGAAGTTTTAAATGAATACTGACTCAGGAATTCATTAAACTATGATGAGGCTAGAAGACCCGTTAGCTTAGCTAGCCCCAGGGGTTCTGGTCCGAATGGGTCGAGCTGAAACAAAGAAAGGGTTAGCTCACGATGTAGCCTTTATAACGTGTTCAGCATGAGGTAGCTGAAGCTAGCTAGCCAGTTCACTGTAGCAGTTAGCTTTAGCAGCGCGTGACTCAGTCTGCATTAGCATTCAGGTAAACTCTTAAAAGCATCAGAAGTTGAATCAGAGCTTATTTCCTATAAAAAAAACAACATGGCTATCTATTCTACCTCGTTCACCCAAGCTGAGCACTCGTTAAGCATCAGGAGGAAGTTACTGTTTTGGTTCGGTGGAGTGAAGGCCTTCGGCTCGGCTTCAGTTTTCCGTAGGCCCCGTCTTCAGTCCATTTTGGATCAATCCAATGCAACAATAAGCGGCAACTTTGCAAAAGGAGTTAATTTTATAGCTCGCTGTAGCCGAGACGTCTCTCTTTTAGCTACTGAGGTTAGCTTGTAGCCGTAGCCTCCAGCAACTCCTGGGTGCTGCTCTGTTTCCGTCTCAGCCAGTCACGATCTGGCGGCTTCTAGCGGCTCCTTCGGCCAACAGCGATTGGGGCTGCGTTGTTGGGCAGTTAGATTGAAGTTAGCAGAGCTGGATTAACTCTCTCTGCTGCAGCAGGATTCAGGGAACACTGCATTCAGCTCCTTCTGAATCCCAGGAAAAAGACTGTCTGACTCGGTCCATTGAGCGCAGACCTCTCTGGAGGGATTTGGTTGCTTTAGCGAACCCGTTAGCATTTAGCCTTTGGCAGCCGAGGTGACTACCAATAAATTAGGAATTTTACCCTTTTTAAAACCCCTGCCAGAGGGGCGTGTCTTCAGAGGGAGAAAGTTCCGGTAACCTTAGAGACAAATAAACAGCACAAGTCTATTTATTTAACAAACTAAACATTTAGTTTGGAGCTAAATATTTATTTTGGAGCTAAATATTTAACAAATTAAATATTCAGTTTAGAGTTAAATATTTAGTTTGGAGCTAAATATTTATTTAAATATTTAGTTTGGAGCTAAAGATTTATTTATAACAGGCTAAATAACCATATTTATTTCTCCTAATTTCTGCCTGCCTACCTTTACAGGCGGCGCCCTGTAGACGTCCTGAATGTGAGCGTTAGTAGTTTTTCATCCTGATGTCAGACTGGAAATGTTTGCTCCTGGTTTTTCTCGTCCTCCTCAGTAGATCAGCTTTGCAGGCTGTAAACCTTAGAGCTGTCTGCATACATGTGGTAGATCATGGCTTCAGTGATGCTCCAGCTTTGATCTGCAGACCTCATGCTTTCCTCTCCTTCCTGCTCTGCGTTTGGCGTTTACTAACAATCACCATCTTCCTCCTTCATTTCAGCTGAAAGCCTGCTTCCATAACGCTGCTTTGTTTCGCTCTAATAAGCCGTTTCTTGGGGGCAACACGTCCTGCTCTCCTGCCTTCCCTCCAGTGATCCAGGGTTTCTGTAGATCTTCTGGTTCTGAAAGTCTTCATTGCATGGAACAAACAGGCCGTCCTCAGCCGACGGATGAACCAGAGGACGGGTGATAACCAGCTGTGTTCATCTGTGCTGTTTCTCTCCAGCTGCCGTTCCTCTCCCTCCGTTTGTGGACAGCGCCTTCGTTCCAGGTCAGTTTATCCGGTTAGTCACAGTTCCTCCATGTTTCTGGCAGAGAAAAGGAACCTGGAGGACAGGATGGAGGGAACTTAACCCTTTAATGCCTGTTGTTGCTAGTAAGCAACAAACCGCTCGTATTACACTGCAAAAAATGTAAATCAGAGTCAATTTTTCCTAAAATAAGAGCAGGTGAATAAAGTGAGACACGTTGCCATCAGAACAAGACGATGTACATTTAAAATAAGAAAAAAAAACAACTGCTGTCTCTTATTTCCAGTGTATAATATCTAATTATCTTATTTTAAGGGTAAAAATGCTCCTTCTGTTAGGTGCTATGGTTATTCTGGCCACTAGGGAGCACTGTTGGACTGCAATCAGAATCTCACAATTATGACTTTAATCTCACAATTCTGTCTTTTTTTCTGCATGCGATATGAAGTTTATTTTGAAATTGTGAGATGCGCTTTTGGAAGTTATTGGTAGAATCCATTTGATTGGTAGAACCCATTTAGTTGACCTCTGGGGAACATCTTTAGACACAAACTTTCTCCTTACTCGTAATCAGACATTAGAAACTTTCGGTCAGATCAATCAGACGTGTTTATTAACTGAACGGTTCTCTGCTGTTTTCCTGTCAGACGATCCCAGAGAAGATGGACACCCTTACGGTCAGTACCAGAACCACCAGTCCTCTGGTTCTGAGACGGGACCGCTTTGTCATTTAAGTCTTCTGCTGTTGTCTGTTTTCTCCAGAGGAGGAGACCAACACCATCGACACCACAGGAGGTGAGACCTTCCACCCAGCAGCCGCTTAGAACCAGTTCAGAACCCGCCTGCTGAAAGGGAACCTGTAGTCGGATTGTTCTGGTTCGTTCAGAAACCTGCTGATCTTCTCTGTTTCCTGCTGCAGTTTTGGTGGAAGAAGCTCCTCCAGAGGAGACCAGAGGTTGGTCCCTTTTTTATCGTAATTTTGTCCTTTATGTCAGGCCTCGGTTCACAGGAACAACAGTACGGACTCGTGTTCTCGCCAAGTCCGTTCTTGACTAGAACCCAGTAAAGTCTGGACTCTGGGAGAACGGGAAGAAGCGTACTGATGACATCATCACATTCAAAGCTCGTCTGGTGTTGCATTTCACCTCCTGTTATTAATAGTCTCTAGATAATAATAAATTATGACTTTTTTCATTTATTGGAGGAATAATAATGAACACAGTCAGATAAACACAAATCAGATGAACATTTTACCAAATAAAACAAAAAAATTGCCATCAGAGGCAGCGGTCCTTCACACACGGCTATGCAGAGAGAGGACTGCTGCAGACGGGCTAACGTTAGCCCGTCTGTAGCTGCCAGGGCTAACGTTAGCCCGTCTGCAGCGGCCCTCCGCTAGTTGCCACAGTCCTCACATTATTACGCATTAAATCATATTTAAAACCATTGTTTTCTTTAATAAATTATTTTATATTTTGTTTTAAATTGAAAATAAGTTTGATATTTTCGGATAGATTTTTAGGCGATCCATAAATATGAACAGATAATGGCGAAAGTTAAGCGAGCATCTGGGACTAGGATTTATTTATTTATTGAAGATAATAACTAAAGGAAGAAAAGCAAACTAAGTTAATTTGAATTCAGTTAAGTTGAGTGAAAACTGAGAGGAACAGGATGATGCAACATGAAGCAAACATGACATCAGAATTGATCCCGTCGACCAAATCCTTTACTTTCCCCTGAAGCCGATCCACTTCTCTAGATTAATTTCACAATAAACTGCTAATTTCAGGTTTTTTTTTTTTTTGGACCCATCACTTCTTTATGTTTTATCATTGTTTTGATTTCAATTTTACTTTAAATAATTCTGGTTTTAGATTATTTTTCCTTTTTATTTCCTATTTCCATAACAGAGGCTCCGTTCTGTCAGTCAGGCTTCTCTTTATACCCCGAAATGAAGGACGGGTCCAAAAAAATAAATAAAACCAGGAATAAAACAGAGAATCTGCAGTAATAATAAAATATTAGATGAAACAATAAAGATTGTTTTTAATGAACTCTGCCGTCGTTCTGCAGCCGGATCGGGGCGATACGTGACCAGTTCCAAGGTCTCCCAGGAACCAGGTGGGAATAAAAGACATTTCTGTTAAAATTATTCTGTTATTTGGGTTATAGGGCGCTTCTGTTCGCTGCATCAAGTCGCTGTGAACCGAAATCTATCTGGTTTATAATGATGTTTGATTTAATCACAGAAGTGGAGGAAACGTCTAGAGCAGCTGCAGGATCAGAACCAGAACGGCAGCCAGCAGAACCAGAACCAGAAGGGAGCGTTAGAGCAGCAGAGGACGGTCAGGAGGCTGAGGGTAAGACCCCGGGCTCCAGCTGGGAAGGATTAAAGGATGGTTAAAGGTTCTGCACAGATTATATAAGAGTAGACCCGACCTGATTTGGTGGCGCCATCTTGGGGAGGTCNCTTCTTTATGTTTTATCATTGTTTTGATTTCAATTTTACTTTAAATAATTCTGGTTTTAGATTATTTTTCCTTTTTATTTCCTATTTCCATAACAGAGGCTCCGTTCTGTCAGTCAGGCTTCTCTTTATACCCCGAAATGAAGGACGGGTCCAAAAAAATAAATAAAACCAGGAATAAAACAGAGAATCTGCAGTAATAATAAAATATTAGATGAAACAATAAAGATTGTTTTTAATGAACTCTGCCGTCGTTCTGCAGCCGGATCGGGGCGATACGTGACCAGTTCCAAGGTCTCCCAGGAACCAGGTGGGAATAAAAGACATTTCTGTTAAAATTATTCTGTTATTTGGGTTATAGGGCGCTTCTGTTCGCTGCATCAAGTCGCTGTGAACCGAAATCTATCTGGTTTATAATGATGTTTGATTTAATCACAGAAGTGGAGGAAACGTCTAGAGCAGCTGCAGGATCAGAACCAGAACGGCAGCCAGCAGAACCAGAACCAGAAGGGAGCGTTAGAGCAGCAGAGGACGGTCAGGAGGCTGAGGGTAAGACCCCGGGCTCCAGCTGGGAAGGATTAAAGGATGGTTAAAGGTTCTGCACAGATTATATAAGAGTAGACCCGACCTGATTTGGTGGCGCCATCTTGGGGAGGTCAACAGCTCCACTCAGTGTAATGTGTTGAGCAGGAATCAGTTTTATCAAACTTTTAACTCACTGAATATTGAATTAAATTTATTTGTTTTTTTTTGCTGAAAACAAAAACATATTTTAGTGCATTTAAATGTTCATAGTGGGATTAATAATAATAGAATATTCTGACAGGATGGATGCATGTTGCAAAGCACAGCCACTCAGACATTTTTATGTTTTTCATAACTATATACACATTAATACAGGTATACACACAAATCTCTCTCTTTATATATATATTTATATTATATATATATATATCTGCTGTATATAAGCTCTGATGACTTCACAAAGTTATCCCTGCAGCCGTCTGTTCAAACAAAAACCCGCTGCAGTGCTGCGGCATCCTTCTGTTCTGGTTAAATCAGCTGGTTAGGGTAGCAGGTCGACCTCCCCAAGATGGCGCCTGTAATTCCTGCGCCGCGGCAGTCAGTGTGGGCTCTGCTCTTATATGGTCAGAACCCGCTCCGATGGTTAAACTGTGGACTTCCTGTCTGACAGGAAGAGCAGAGAAACAGGCTGAGGAGAAGGAAAAAGGTAAAACCTGATAGAAACATCAAACCTCCTCCTCGGTTTTACCCTTTTTCATCCTTTCTGTGGTTCTGATTTTTTTTCTCCAGCGAAGAAGAAGAAACCGAAACTGTTCAACAAGTTGGATAAAAGCATCAAGTCAGAAATCGATGCAGCTGAGAAGCTTCGTAAGAAGGTAGAGGCGATCCCATCAGGAAAGGTTTCATCTTCCCTGCTGAGCTGAGCTGCTTCTCCTCCTCATCCTCAGGGGAAGCTGGAAGAAGCCCTGAAGGCCTTCGACTCCCTGGTCCAGCGGTACCCGCAGAGCCCCCGCGCTCGCTACGGGAAAGCCCAGGTACGTCCCAGAACCGGCAGCGCGGCGGCCGACCCCTCCCTCACCCATAACCCCGTGTCCTTCGCAGACAGAGGACGACCTGGCGGAGAAGCTGCGCAGCAACGACCTGCTGCAGAGATCCATCAACACGTACGGAGAGGCGGCCGACATCCCCGACGTCACCTCAGACCTGCTGAGAGCGGCGCTGAAGAGGCGGGCCGAGAGGCAGCAGTTCCTGGGTAACGGCAGCCGGAACAGTTCTAGTCACTCTATTTCTATAGCTCTTTAAAACAGCAGGAAGACCAAAGCGATAAACAGAAAGATAAAAACACTGAAAAAACAAATGTTCAAAGCATAAAACAATGTCTGCTAAGTATTAAAGGTCAGTTTGAGTCTTTAATCTGGACTTAAAAAGGGGCAGACCCCTGGTTTAGATCACAGTGGATTCATGGCCTAGTCAAAGTCCAGATGTAAATCTGTGAGCAGTCTCCTGTAAACTGGAGATAAACTACCAAACATTTGCTTCAGGAGAAACAGAACCTGAAACCTTCTGGAGGAAGTTCTGGGAACGACGAAGATTCCTGAACTGAAAGCCTAAATGATCCTGAATTAGTTCCCTGTGGGACTCCTGGTCCATCAGAACCGTCGCCAATGAGGCGTAGCGATCAGATCAGGAGGAATGAAAACGTCTCGCTGGCGTTTGGGGGCGGAGCCTCATCTCCAGAACCGAACCTTAAACTCATTCGGACAGGAGGACTGATCATCCTGCTTCCTGTTTTTCTCCTTCTGCTCTCAGGTCGGATGAGAGGCTCGCTGGCGACGCTGCAGAAGCTCGTGGACTTTTTTCCAGACGACTTCGCCCTCAGGAACGACCTGGGCGTCGCCCACCTGTTGCTTGGCGACAACAAGGGAGCTAAGAAGGTTTACGAAGAGGTGCGTTTGTACGCTGAGGTTTTGTTGTTGGACAGAAAGTATTTAACTGGTTAAATAAACGGAGATCGATGGATTTCACTCAGTCGGCGCTTTATTTTAATCTTTGCAAAGAGAGATCAGTTCATCCCGTACAGCGCGGTAATCAGCCCTGTTCTGCCTGAGCAGCGTTCGTTCCTCCTTAGTTACAATCATGGAAAGTAGTCAGAGTTAAAACAGTAAAAAGCATAAATCAATATATGAAATAAGAGAAATCTAAACTTTCTGATCACATTTTTGTTGGACTTTTTATCGCTGATTGGCTCTGTGTCTTTTGCCCCGCCTCCTAGGTGCTGGCTGTCGCCCCTAGCAACGGGTTTGCCAAAGTCCACTATGGCTTCATCCTGAAGGCGGAGAACAAGATAGCAGAAAGCATCCCGTACCTGAGGGTGGGTAAACCTTTCTGACTGGCTTCCATGTCTAGGTGGACCTTTTAATCCCCCCTCCCCTCCCTGTTTCTGCAGGAAGGTCTGGAGTCCGGTGAGCCGGGAACAGATGACGGGCGCTTTTATTTCCACCTGGGAGACGCGCTGCAGAGGGTCGGAGACGACAGCGTGAGTAAAAGACGGACGACGCGGCGCAGGGCTTCCTTTATCTGCTAACCGCTAACCGCTAACGAACTGGGAGCAGATGCAGCCCCTAAGTTTAGCCGCTGGTCGGAGGACGTCCTTCATCTGAGAAAGATGAAAAACTGAAACACGTTTTTACTTTAAAGCCTAAAGAGAAACTGAGGGACGCTTTTAGGCTCAACTGATTGAAAATATCTCATGTTTTTTATTTAATCTGGATTCCTTAAATCAGCTAAACTTAAAAAACACAAAAAAATTCTTAAAATTTTTCCCATTTTAATGTCACATTTCTTTTTTAATATTGACTGTTTTCATTTGGAAGTTTGCTGTTAGCTCTTAGTTTTTATATTTGTCCACTAGATGGTGCTATAGGAGGCACCCATTCACAGTGGGCTGTGTATCTTCCCACTTTAACCTGTTTTCCTTAAGGTTGCCATGGCAATGACGCATGCTAATGCTGCGTAAAGCTGGCGAGGCTTTTATTTTGAAGAAAACACCCGAGCTCTGTCAACATGGAGCTGAAATAATGAATATTTTTAGCTGTTTTGGGGAAGAAAACAACTTTTGTCTGAAGGGAGAAACATGTTGGGATTCAGTTCTGCAGTGCTTTTATCTGGCCACCAGGTGGCAATGAAGGGTTAGTCTATTCAGTTTATTTCTATAGCTCCAGTTCAACCAGATCATCCAGTCAGATTGATTCAAAGTTTTCTATCTAAGGAAAACCAGCTGATTGCATCGACTCATTGACTCTTCAGCAATCCCTCACACTAAGCATGCTTGTAGCGACAGTGGAGAGGAAAAACTCCCTTTGAACAGGAAGAAACCTCCAGCAGAACCAGGCTCAGTGTGAGCGGCCATCTGCTGAGGCCCACTGGGGTTCAAGGAGACAGAAGCAGACATAGAAAAAGAAGCATAGATACAAAAGGCAACTGTCAACCAGCTCCACAGGCGGCTGTTGACGTTCAGAGTCAGAAGCTGCTGAAGGAGTCGAGCCGGCAGCGGTTCGATGGAGCAAACAGCTGAAGGTCTGGTTCTGGTTCCGTCTTAGTGACGGCTGTGTGTCTGCAGGCGTACTACTGGTACGAACTGGGCCACAAACGAGGCCACTTTGCCTCGGTGTGGCAGAGGTCTCTGTACAACGTGGAGGGACTGAAGGCTCAGCCCTGGTGGACGCCTCAGGAGACCGGATACACGGACCTGGTGAAGGTACGAGTCACACGGCCACACAGACACGCCCTGCTTCCATCAGCAGGGGTTCTGATGGGGGGGGGCGCTGTGTCCAGATGCTGGAGAGGAACTGGAGGACGATCCGGGACGAAGCTCTGGCCGTGATGGACCGAGGCAAAGGACGGTTCCTCCCCGAGGAGGAGAACCTGAGGGAGAAAGGAGAGTGGGGCCAGTACACGCTGTGGCAGCAAGGTGCTTCAGCTTCCTGGATCTCAGGTGGAACCAGGTGTTTTACTCCAGTTAAACTCACGTTCCTCCTTGTTTCCAGGGAAACGGGTCGGAAACGCCTGTCAGGGCGTCCCGAAGACCTGCGCCCTGATGGACAGGTTCCCCGAAGCTACCAGCTGCAAGAGAGGACAGGTAGGTAGCTTCCTGCAGGTCGGACTCACCTGACCCCCAAAACACCTGGATCAGCTGTTCTACAGGAGGTCTGGGGCCCAGTCAGGCATCGTTAACGTCCTCCTTAATGGAATATAAATTATTTAGATCTGAGTTGTTTTTGCAGTGCGATGAGCTGAAGGACGACCAACACTGTTCTCGATTTTATCGTCACTAAATCACCTGATCGTTTTAAAATCTGTCCAATCGATCCGACCTTTAGGGCGTCCGTCCTTCTACACTGTAAAAAAATTAAATCTTAATAAGTCATTCTTTCTTAAAATAAGTGCATTTTTTTCTTGAATTGAGGAGGAAAGTGAGACATTTTGCCACTGGAACAAAATTATTTACATTTAAAATAAGAAAAAACAATTGCATTGTTTTATTTCAAGTGGATTTTATCTAATTATCTTATTTTAAGAGTAAAAACACTCATTCTATTGGCAAACTATCTTATTTATCTGATCAAATTAATGGTAAATACATTTAATTTAAGAAATCTTTACTTATTTCTAGATCGTTTTTGCAGTGTATGGAGAGAAACTGGAACCACACTGCAAAAACGATCTAGAAATAAGTCAACATTTCTTAAATTAAGTGTATTTACCATTAATTTGAGCAGGTAAATAAAATAGTTTGCCAATGAAATAAATCCTTTTATTCTTAAAATAAGATAATTAGATAATATGCACTTAAAAAAGGAAAATGCAATTATTTTGTCTTATTTTAAATGTAAATCTTCTTGTTCCATTGGCGTCTCTCTTGCCTCCTCAATTCAGGATAAAACGCACTTATTTTAAGAAAAAATGACTTTAGATTTACATTTTTTTCAGTGCAAATAAAAAAAAAACTGAGAAATCTTTTTGAAATTGAGATTTTAAACCAAACGCTGCTCAGATCATCATTCCTCCAAACATTTAGAACAGTTAGAAACTAACAGTTAGAACTAACTTAAACATAAAGAGAAGACTTTTCTATTTCCCACAGTCCCTGAAAGCACCAGCACACTGGAAAAATGACCTAGAAACAAGTAAAAGTTTCTTTAATTAAGTGTATTTACCTTTAATTTAAGCAGGTAAATGAGATAATATGCCAATAGAATGAGTGTTTTTACTCTTTAAATAAGATAATTAGATAAAATTCACTTGAAATAAGACCATTTGATTGTTTTTTCCTTTTTAAATGTAAATTATCTTGTTCCATTGGCAAAATTTTCTCTTTTATCTCCTCAATCCACGAACAAATGCATTAATTTTAAGAAAAAATTACTTAATATGTTTTTCAGTGCAGTCAGTTTTATTAGTTTCAGCTCTTTTTTTTTTTCCAGTTTAAGAATCAAAGTTTACGGCTTAATTTCAGCCCCTTTGAAGCGTTTTTTTCAGTGTGTTTTCTGCGGTTCTGATGGGTCCAGATCAAGTTCTCCGTCATGCAGCCTGGAACCCACGTCTGGCCTCACACCGGACCCACCAACTGCAGGCTGAGGATGCACCTGGGCCTGGTCATCCCCACACCGGGCTGCCGGATCCGCTGCACCAACCAGACCAGGTGAGGCTCCGATCGGCCGCCCTTTGACCTTCACAGTAAAAGCACTTCCTGTTGCATCATCATCATCCTCTCTATCCCGGTCCCTCAGGGAGTGGGAGGAAGGCAAAGTCCTCATCTTCGACGACTCCTTCGAGCACGAGGTGTGGCAGGAGGCCGACAGCTACCGCCTGATCTTCATCGTGGACGTTTGGCACCCAGAGCTGACCCAGTACCAGCGGCAGACGCTGAGCCCCATTTAGGACGGGCTGGAGCGGTTCTGTGGACGGACCGGACCGCCGGAGAAGGAGCGACGGACTCAGACGTCACACACATGAATGTTTGGACTCTACTACTACTGACTGGACTTAAACGCACCGTCTGGGACGTCCTGAACCGCTTTAGGACCTGTTCTGGTTCTGGTTCTGGTTCTGGTTCCCTTAACATGATGACGGTTCAGTTTTTGAATCTAAAACCCAAATCAGCTGTGAGTTAATGAATCACTACATCCTGCTCCGTCCGGCTGAAGGAGCCTGATCAGATCGCAGTCGCCTTCATTTCATCAGCCGGATTTGGACCTTTGCACATTTACTTTCTAATAAAAGATGATTTATATTTATAAAAAACAATAAAACATTTTTAAAAAATGAGGAAATTCTCCTAATGTTTGATCTTTTTTTGGTTCGCTGAGGTATTAGCTGCTCTCTGTTCCTCCTCTCAGATTTCTTCTTCTTTCCTTCCACCTGCTGTCTGTAGGGGGCGCTGCAGCAGATTATCTCTAAACTGCAGCGTTTTAAAGGAAAAGTCCGGTCATCCAGGAATAATCAATGGATCATTATTTATATCTAAAACTAATATGTTTGCCATGATTTACTGAATTTAGCGTTAATCAGTAACAAAATAAAAGTAATAATTTTCATCGCGATCACTGAGTCTGGGAGCGGCCATCTTTCCCCAAATATAGTAGCCCCTCCCTCCTGCCATCTTCCAGCAGTGACGTCACGGTGCGGTAAGCCTAGCGCCATTCTCCCCGCTTTCCAAGCTAAATCAATGGGAACTACTAGACACATCTGCAATCAACAACAATTATTAAAGATTTCCACGTAAT
>NW_015151274.1:237074-239679 GCF_000732505.1 Cyprinodon variegatus | reverse complement strand
TTTTCAGTTCAAAATGTCAGAAATATAATTGTTCTTAGATTAACACAGATCAGCCAATAAATTATTAGAAGCAGCAGATTCCCGAGAGCAAAAGGAGGAAGTTTTTATATTCCTGTGAGGAAGGACTCTGGAAAACTTCTGATGGTTGGATGTGAGGAAAAACCCTCAGAACTAAAAATGTAGTTTTTCAGAATAAAAGACTCAGAGTTCAAATAGCAGTTTGGTGTAAATCTTTACTTCTGTACATTCATTGAAAGGAAATGCATCACATGAAGGTGTAGTGTCGATGGGATCAGTGCTCACTGTAACCCTGCAGGTCATTTATACAAACAGGATGAAGCTCCGCCCCCTTTGCGGCTCCTAAATGTCCGGCCGTCTCCTGCAGGAGCCGGAAATAACAGCTAATGATGACATACAATCTTCAAATGAAAACAATCTTGGTCACAATCAGAGAGTGAAGCTCACAGTTTGGCTCCATGTGATTAAATCAGGCTGTAAAGGAACGGTTCGTGCACATCCTGTTAGCGTCGCTGCGATTAGCCCGATCTTTGCTTGAAGCACAGCGCCACGTGTTCAATGTGGTAACCAAGGTAACAAAATTCATTTTTTTTTACTTTGAAAAATGTGAGATAAAAAAAATAAAAGTTTCAATGAAAGGCGCCATCTTTAACTACTTCCCTTAGTGACCACTTGGTGGCAGCAGAGAGCTGTGGAAACAATCCAACAGAAACACGATTTTAACAAACGTAAAGTAGTAGAACTTGATCTAAATCCCGTCAAAATGAGAAAAATTAACGTTGATCTGATTTTCTGCAGCTCAAGACATGGATTTAAGCTTTAAAATCAAATTAAACGTTTTGTTTCAACTTTAAATGTCTTAAAAATGTGGCTTTTCTCTTCTGGTGTGCCACAGGGCTCTCTGCTCGGTTCCTGTCTGAATCATCAGACCAAAGGTGTCCTGCTCCTCTGCAGAGTTTGAGGAAACAGGATGGTGTCCCTCAGGGCTCAGAAGTCGACTCCAGTCGGATCTCAGATGATCGCTTCATCTGAGCCTGAATCTAAATAAACCTCTGAGTTCTGACGATTTCCTGAATAAACGTCGACTATCGGCCTCCTTTATCTAAACGGATCCTCTCAGCCGTCTGATTGGTCGGCGGGTTAATAAACTCAGACTTTCAGGGTTTTAGCTCCTTTAGGGACGTGAGTTCTTCTAAAGATCGGACAGGACCTCGCAGGCCGTTTAAAAACATCGGAACGTGTCGGACCTTCTCCTGTTAGACCTCAGATACCAGCCGACTGGAGACGTTCTTCAGAACTCACTGGTTCTGCTTCCATTTCAATGGAGATTTTTTCTTCAAATCAGTGCATTTGTTCTTGAATTGAGGAGATAAAAGATACATTTTGCCAACGGAACAAGACAATTTACACTTAAAATAGCAAAACACAATTGGATTGTCTTATTTTAAGTTCATATTATCTAATTATCTTAATTTAAGAGTAAAAATACTCATTCCGTTGGCAAACTATCTCATCTATCTTCTCAAATTAAGGGTAAATACATTTAATTTAGGAAATTTTAACTTGTTTCTAGATCATTTTTTTTAGTTTTCTCACAGATTTCCAGAAAAATCAGCACAGATCCAGAACGTCTATCAGTTGGAGGATTCATCAAAGCCAGAACCGGAACCATGAGGGTCTGAAACCTTTGTCAACAACAGCAGAAGGTTTGTTTGGTACAAAACATGGAGGAGGTGCTATAATGCTGTGGGATGTTTGTCAAAATGATGATAAACTCATAAAACCAGCCGGTTCTGACCGGTTTCTGCCATAAAGACCTGAATAAAACTCCTGGTTCTGATTAATCCCTAAACAAACATCGACTTTCAGCCTCGTTTCTCCAATCGGATCCTCTCAGCCGTCTGATTGGTTCCTAAACGCTCCTCTACTCACAGAAAAGCGTCAGACAGAAGTGATGTCAGGGTTAAAAATGGAGCCAGCTTCCTGGAGCAGCCGGCGCCGTGCGGCAGACGCCACTAATGCCTGGTTGGTGGGATGGCGGCGTTATTTCCTGTGGACAGATGCTGCTGGATCATCTGGGAGGAATTAGAGGCTCAGACAGGCGGTTTGTGTTTGTCCAGCTGCTGTTGAGAGGACAGCGTCTGATTGGAGACGCTTTGGACACATTTCAGTTTATAATTCGGCGCTGTGATGTCACCGCCTTTCATCCTGAGCTTTTCCACATTTAAACAGGAGTCAGAAAAACTCAACCAGACTGTTTGTTTAGCAGCTGGACAGATGTTGCTTTAACGCTGATCCAGTTCATGGCCAAACGTTTCTGTGGCGTTAAAGAAGTTCTGTCTGCGTTTAAATGTCTGCTTCACGCTGTCCGTCGGTTCCAGGTTCTGTTCAGTCCAGAGCCAGCAGGGGGGTGCTGGTCTCTCTGTCCATCTGTCGCAGAGCTGCAGCTTCCACCGTCGACTGAGACCTAAAAACACACAGAGACGTCGTTAGTATCGGCCAATCAGAACATGGAGGCCTCTACGCCTGCTTCCTGTCTGCATTTTGTCCTTTTTCATTCTTCTGGGTCAATGTTTTACGTTTTTTT
>NW_015151274.1:234679-235913 GCF_000732505.1 Cyprinodon variegatus | reverse complement strand
TTGTTGCCAGAATAAAGAGCTCCGTCTGGTGTCTCCTCACCTCTTCATCATGTCCTTGTCTCCCCCTCCTCCCCCACAGCTCTCCCTGACGTGCAGAGCGTCGTACGTCAGCGTATACTCCGTCTCGTCGTTATATTCGGGGCCCAGCAGCGTCCGCGCCCACATCCCCATATCGTACGGCGGCAGCGTCCCCCCGAACTCGGACGGCAGACACTCGGGCTGGATGAGCTGGTGGAGAGAGTTCAGGTTGTTCCCGTGAAGGAAGATCTGAGGAGCCAGAATCAGGAGCAGCAGGAGGAGCAGAGGGGGGGGGAGGAAATCATCAAGAGGAATCAGAGAAGAAGAGGAAGGTTTTAGAAAAGAAGGATGGACGGGGAACATGGAAGCTGGAACAAGAGGAAATACAGGAGGGAAGGAAAGAAACGAGGAGAAATGAAGAGAATAAAAAGCAAAGAGGAGAAAGAAAATATGATAAAGTGTGAGAAAAAGGCGAGACGTGGAGGAAAGGCAGCTGGACGGGAATAAAGAGATGAAACATGGATGAATAAGGATCCAGTATGCAGAGCGAGGAAGAGGAGGGGGGTATTCACCCTTTTGCGCGTCTTGTCCTTGAGGAAGGGTTTGATGATGGTGTACATGGCGTGGATGTACCAGGGCTGGTTCACGAAGTGGATCCCTCCGAAGCGAGCGGGGAAACTGTCCTGAGGAGACAAACGGGACGCGGTCAGAGCGGCGACCTTCGGCGGCGTGCGGCGACGCAGCAGCCTGAGCCCACCTGGAGACCCTCGATGGCCAGCTTCAGGATGTTGGGCGTCAGCTTGGAGGCCTGCTTGAAGGAGAAGTTACTCCAGTCGATGATGAGCGTGAAGCCGTTGATCTGCAGCTCCGGGTTTTCTATCAGGACCTCCAGAGACAGCAGGATGGCCCGCAGGATGTCTATGAAGGAGTTCCTGGAGGGAGGGAGGAGAGCGTGACCAACGCTGAGCGTTAGCCACAGCTCTGAGCCCAGCACAACGACTTCCTGTCTGAGGATCATTAGTCAGGAGGAAGATGGACGAGTCCGTCTAGAGGAGCTGAGATGTTTAACTGCATCAAAGATCTTCTTCACACAGAAACTCCTTTAACCCTTTATAGGCGCCTCACTTTAATACTTTAACATTTCCAGCCAGTAGCGTTACTGGAATCCAGGACTTATTACCTTTAGAATGAAATATTTTAATGGTAAAAATGAACG
>NW_015151274.1:230285-233804 GCF_000732505.1 Cyprinodon variegatus | reverse complement strand
AAAAGTGAGCATCAAGAACCCCTAGACCACAGCTAAACACGGAGGAGGTGCTATGATGCTGCGGGATTTCCTTCTCAAATGACTGGGATGTTTGTCGAAATGATGATAAACTCATAAAGCCGGCCGGTTCTGATCCGAGACTTTATGCCGTCTGCTGGAAAGACGAGTACGGATTTTATTTTCAGCCTGGCATTCAGATTATCATCCAGATTATCAGCTTTAACTCATGGGAGGTTCAGTTAGTTTTGTCCTGAGTAGCATTAAAAACTGGACCGCAAACAGACTAACTCCGTCCTTCTGAAGGCGTGGTCCTCGTAGAGACGGGAATAATGTGTGTTTTACCTGCTCTGGTCCCAGTTGGAAGCAAACAGGATCAAGATTTTTCTCCCGTGTTGATCTGGAGTCTCCAGAACTCCTGGAAAACCGTCCATCAGGGCTCGCTTGATGCTGGGGTCGTCCACCTGAGGAGGACACAGAGACGCCTGTCAGCTGGAAACACCTCGCCGAACGCTGGGACGTCAGAATGGAGGACAGATGGACATCCATGGACTAATCTATGTAATTAGATCAAAGCTAAAGAAGTTCAAGCTACAAATATCCTGACAGATCCGGATTATTCTATTATTATTGGCTTTATCTTCTAAGAAATTATTATCTGAGGTTTCTTCCTGTTCAAAGGGAGTTTTTCCTCTCCACTGTCGCTACAAGCATGCTTAGTGTGAGGGATTGCTGAGGAGTTAATGGCTGTTTCTCAATTCAGAAGAGTACGGACTTGTGTCCTCGCCAAGTCTGTTTTTCAGAAGAACACAGGAAAGTCTGGACTTGGGAATAACGGGAACACGCAGAACAATCTGGGTCAATTGGAACAGAAGCGTACTGATGACATCACCACATTCAAAGCTAATCTGTGTTAGGACTCCAGTCTGTGTGGTCTGTGTTTTTGTGTGTTTGTCTTCCTTCCTCCACCAGGCGGCGCCTGATTCTGATTCTCCTCCTCACACACCTGCAAGGGGTTACCTCGCTAACGGAGGACTCTTAAGCTGCTGACTGCCACTACCTCGACGCCAGAGTGTTTGCCAGTTTTGGGAACTCTAGCCAAGCTGAGTTTTGCTGAGTCAAACTGAGTTCTTAACATTGTTTTTGTCTTTGCCTCTCGGCAGGAAGTCATCCTGCAAACTGGATTTTCAGACCTTCTCTCCCTGGAAGGATCTACTGAGCTTCAAACTGAGCTGAGGAAACAAACCGGAGGATTGGATCCACTTTTCCCCCGAGGATTTGTTTGAGCTTCACACTGAGCAAGGGATTCATCTGCACCACAGTCCGTTCAAGTACCGCAGGAAAACTGAGTGGCAGTCAGTCTTCGCCGTTCATCTACAAGCAACCGCATTCTGGTTGCTTGTAGATGAACCCTGTCCGCCCTCCACCGTATGAGACAAACACCGGAACAAATTCCTCACCTGCTGGAGTCTAAGAGTCAACCAATTCTCTGGAAATGAGTCTGCCTACCTTTCCTCCTCTTCAAGTCCAAGAATCAATTTTCCCACTGAACCTGAACTAACCGCAGTGTCTTCCCCTCACCTTTCAGTTCCGGTTGAGCAGCGTTCAGAGCAACACTGGAATCTCCACAAGCGTCTCAATAAACCTGTTAAACTTTTTCCCTTGTCTCTCTGGACATTTATTGGGGGAATAATAATGAACACAGTCAGATAAAAAGTTTGCCAAAAAACTCTCAATCATGGCCAGCGGTCCTTCAGACACAGCTATGCAGCGAGAGGGCTGCTGCAGACGGGCTAACGTTTCACGTCATCAGAAAACGACAACGCACAAGTACACATAGTGAGAAACGGCAATGAGTCGATGCAATCAGCTGGTTTTCCTTAGATAGAAGTCCTTAGACAATCTGACTGGATGATCTGGTGAACTGGAAAGTGACCTGAGATGACATGATGGGAATTGGAGCTATAGAAATAGAATGAATAGAATTGAGAGTGAATTCCTGCTACTAGGACATCTGAACACTGGCACTGTGGTGAGGAAGCCATGAGAAATTCTCAGTTATAGATTAAAAGTAAAGATTAAAGCCTGGATTAGCTTAAACTGATGCTAAGTTGGTGGTTAGCAGGTATGTAGCGTGTTTGAGCGTTGGGGAGGGTTCCTGCCATCATTGATTGGGGGGGGGCAGTAGAGGTCATTAAAGGGGCAGATTGCCCCACCAACAGGACAATAGGGGAACCACTGGGATCCCTCAAGGCTGGGTTCCTGGACCACTACCCTTCCTCGGTCACTTTCAGTCAGTTTATCGCCCGTTATGCAGATGATGCATTAATATCTGTGACAGACCATCTAGTAGTTCAACTTCTACGTGATACCACACCCTTAATGAGGAAATCTCCTCACATTGGGGGGGGGGGGGGGGGGGGGGGTAGCAGAAAAACTGGGTTCTGTGTCGATGCTTCACAGACATTTGTTCAGGTTAGAAACATATCAGGCGTCTTATGGACGTTTTACAGTAGTAGCCATTTAAAACTTTCCTTGACGGGTCCCTGGCTGGTCCCCTACAATTCCTTTTTAAACATCCATCTTTGTACTAAAATATTCTTTCTGTCGTGATTTGTGGACATTAAGATCTAAAGAGAAGCGCCATCTCCTGGTCAGACCCTGTAATTCAGTAAAAGGGTGGAGTCAGAGTAAAAAATATGCAAGAATTCGGCTGGCTTTTGACCAGGAAGGGCCATTTTGAATGGCTGCTTCTGTCTTTGGAAAACTTTGAGAAAATGTGGGATTAGTCTTGTTAGGTCTCCACCAATCAGCCACACCTGCCCAACTTCCTGCTTTGCTAGCTCTGTAGCCCTAAAGCTAACCCTGAAGCACAAACCTTGAAGCTCTGGAACATGTCGAGGTTCTGCTGTCTGAACTGGAAGTACTGGGCCAACAGGCGGAAAGTCTCCATGTGGTCGAACTTTCTGGCTCTGAGGAAGCGGAGGATGAATTCATCGTCCGTCCGAAGGAAACCGATGTCCGGCCGCGTTACAATCATGTCCCGCACCTACGATAAAAAACAAAGGAATCCCATAGAGACCGTCAACATCGGACACAGTAGATAGATGGTTTGCTGCAGATTTCCTAAATCTCTACGATTATCTCACTGCTTCAACGTCTGCAGGAGAAAATCTGATGAAGTTTGACTCCTAAAGTGACGAGATAAGACCTGACCTGATCGGTTAGTCCAGGTCTGAGGACTACTTCCATGAATCTACCATTCTGGCAGTGGTTCTCCAGTCCTTCTGAACTGAAGACATCTTTCTGTGCCTCTAAAGGTTCTAGGCCTGCTCTGGAAATGGAAAAATGACTCCTGACGCTAACGATGCTAACGCTTCTGATGGCTAAACCAAGGAAACAACTGAAACCAGAAGGTTAGCTGGATCTGTCCAACAGAAGGTGTTAGAATTCCAGTTCCTAGAGGCCAGTATCCTGCAACTTCTAGATCCATCCTAGGTGAGTTACCTCCTCAGAGTCCAC
>NW_015151274.1:227484-229315 GCF_000732505.1 Cyprinodon variegatus | reverse complement strand
TCTACTGAGACAGTCCAGCCTCTGTTAAGGCACCTGGGTCCAGCGTGGAGCTCCTCAGCCTGCAGGACAGAGGACACATTGGACAAAGACAGGGGTTAAGGCACATATGTCAAAGTTAAGGCCACGAATTGTTACTTCCTGCCCCCTGGAGGATATTTAATGACCATTAGAACCCGCCCACAGGCCACGGCCGCTTGTTTGCGCCGCTGTGACTTCGCAGTCTACCGATGCATTGTGGGGAATGTAGTGTTGGTGCGGTTGTGTTGCACTAACACTACATTCCCAGGGGAAGACATGATTGTAACCGCATTTCAGACCGATCTAGCTTAAAGAACGTTACAGGAAAACGCCAGAATCCTCGCATCAAGACTCCATCGGAAGGCATATCTCCTACCGATACTCTGATGGAGACGGAGCGCTACCTCCAGGCGCTGACCTCTGCCCTGACTGTGCCGTCTCTTCACCTCCCGGTATTCTCTACCTGGCGTGCGGATCACACCTGCCCCTCGTTCTGCAGCGTGTCCGTCACTATCACCCGCAGGATCCTCCCTCCATCCAGGCTCCTTTTATTTTGTTAAACGACCCATTGATTGGTTTCCATTTGCATGTTTCCAAGCAATAAAAGGCTTTGTCGCTATGGAGACTCAAACTCACTGCGGCTCCAGACATTTGAATTAAGAAAAATTGCTGGAGGGGAAGTGAAACGTCTTCAAATCTTGGATACCGAATGATACGGAATGACTCTGACCTGGATGACTGAGAATCTTCATCAGCAACCAAAACAATCCAAACATGCAAAGCATAACTAAGAAATTAAAATAAAAGAAAAACTGAATCATATTTTCCCGTTTTCTGAAAGCAGTGATCGGTTGGATCACAGAGCAGCGCAGTGATGCATTTTCAGTCATAATGAACACACTTTCATTTCTGTATTTATCTTAACAAGTTTATTAATAATATTGATATTAATATTTAGAAAAACAATGTGTTAGATCCAGGTTCAACAGGCTTTGTTCATTTCAATATGTTTTATTAAATATTTGACCAGTCCGGCCCTCGGCTTGTAGCTAATCAGTTCTTCGGCCCTCGGTGGGTTAATGTCGCCTCATACTTCAGGAATTTACTTGAAATCAGGAGCTTTTCTGTTTCTCTTTGCTTTTTTCAGACAAGATGCAAAATAAAGTCATGAAACATGAGTAAAAAAAGCTGGAACAGGCCTGCAGAACGCTGTTTCTGGGGATTATTTATAACTCAGCCGCCCTCACTGGAAAAAACCATCTAGAAATAAGTCAAAATTTCTCAAATTAAATGTGTTTACCCTTCATTTGAGCAGGTTAATGAGTTTGTTTGCCAATGGAATGAGGATTTAAAATCTTTCTTGTTTCTATCTACTCTGCAAATTTTTTAAATCTCAATAAATCACTTTTTTTCTTAGAATAAATGCATTTTTTCTTGAATTAAGGAGGTAAGTGAGACACTTTGCCAATGGAACAAGACAATTTACATTTAAAATAAGGAAAAATAATTATATTGGGTTATTACAAGCACATATTATCTAATTATCTTATTTTAAGAGTAAAAATACTCATTCTGTTGGCAAACAAAGTAATTTACCAGCTCAAATTAAAGGGAAATACATTTAATTTAAGACATTTCTACTCATTTTTAGGTCTTTTTTGCAGTGTATAGTCCTGTTTTATTAAATATCTGCAGCTTTGTCTCGTTTTTTTTCTCAAATAAATACAAGGGATTTATTTTCTCCTGTTTTCACCTCCCCTGCCCCCCCCTGCCAGCTGATCCCCATCTACCCCCCACAGTAAACAGGTCAGAT
>NW_015151274.1:212694-227472 GCF_000732505.1 Cyprinodon variegatus | reverse complement strand
CATCCTCACAGGGAGGAGCAGCTCCCTGCAGCAGGAGGATCCATCCTCACAGGGAGGAGCAGCTCCCTGCAGCAGGAGGATCCATCCTCACAGGGAGGAGCAGCTCCCTGCAGCAGGAGGATCCATCCTCACAGGGAGGAGCAGAAATGTCCTCCTGTGTGAGGAATATCTTCACAGAGGAGGGGGGCAGCATCCTTCAGGAGGAAACCGGTTCCTTCCAGCAGGAGCATCCATCCTCACTGGGAGGTGAAGGAGGAGCAGCACCTCCAGCTGCATCCAACCGGAGGGAGCAGAGGAGGTTCAGGAGGAGAAACATCTCCCAGGAGGATCAGGAATCTATTTTCATCTGGAGGAGAGACCTGCTCGCTGCTTGAATCCTGGCCATCCTGCCTGGCCCATCGGCCCTCCGGTAGAGCTGATGCTGATGGAGGAGGAGGAGCAGCAGGAGGTCTGCATCCCGCGCATAAAAAGATTTAAAAAAGGTTAAAAATGATAATAAAGAAGAAAAATAAAGGAAATGAAAGAATAAATCCTGAAGGTGTCCGAGAGGAGGCGCGCGCCTGTGAGTCCGTGTGAATGCGCAGCAGGAGGAGGAGGAGGAGGAGGAGGAGCAGGTTCACTTTGTGCTCCCAGAAAAGACGTCAGGACGCTTCAAGGTTGTCAAAGCAGCGTCAATAAGCCAGGTAGCTTCCGGTCAGGACTTTAACAATAAAAGCTGGAGGGTGAAAAATATCAATTGGGAAAAAGATTTTTCTTAGATCTTAAAATAAAAAAAAATAAAAAAAAACTTAATTTAACGAGATGCACACAAAGAAATAAAATTATAATCTAAGATGAACCGTAGAATGAACCTTTATTTGGGCCGTGGCGGCGCAGGGTGCTGGGGGCCACTCAGTCCCACAGACTACCACTCTGCCAGGGGCGGAGCTAGACGGGGGGCCAGGGGTGCCCATGGCCAATCAATGCCCACCCCTACCATTTCCCCCCCTCTGATACAGACGGTTGCAGCACTAATCATCTCAAAGCGGAATGTTCAAACTTATCAAACATTTTAATTTTTCCATATAATAACAATTACTTGATATTTTAAAACGCTGTGGTTAATGATGCACATCAATATACTAACATTAAAGCTGATATATACAGAATTGTTGCTCTTTTCAGAGCTACGTTTTGTGTTATAGGAAGTTAAGAGAAAATTATGTTTCTGTAAGTCATCTAGGAGTCTGCTACTTTAATAATAACAATTTAACATAGATATTAGTGCATGTAAATATTAATTTTATGCAGAGCAATTTTTGATAAAAGCAGCTATGTAATGCATTCAAAAAGATGTTCGACCCAGAAATGTTATCCACTATAACTTTAATTTAGACATCATGATATTTAAATATATGTGTCTATTTGTTAGCGAAAGCTGTAGGAAAGTATAGTTGGTTTTTATTTAGAAAATATGGATGTTGTGCTTGTTCCTGTTGGAACAGTTTAGGTTGACCCTGAGGCTTCCCAGCATTTAATGCAGGACCAGCAGGTTCTGCAGCAGCTTCTTCCCCACCGACATCACACTGATGAACTGTTGAGAAAACTCTAAATCATGTCACAGATTCTGCATCAAACTGATCATAATAATGACCATTTTATTTATTTATTTATTTTGCACCCTGTCTTTCCTCCCACACTGTTATGGACTGGAAATGTGAAATTTTATTTCAGTTAATCTAAGTCTGAGTAAGTTAAATAAAGATAAATAGAAGGAAACGTGTTTAAATGTAATCATATAAAACTATGTCCATCTAAGGTGTTAAACCTAATAAATAAATGAGTAACATTTGACCCGTTTAAAATGGACTTTATCTCAGAAACTTGTAATTCTTTTTTAAATTATGAGCGTAATGCTTTTATTTTGATAATCCGACTCCCCGGGTTTCCGTTTTAACGTTCACGCACCTGCACGCGCCTGCTGGTCTCAGCTTTGATGATGCGCGTCCATGAGTTAAACCGGACAGACGGGGGCGAGCGAGCACGCGCACTCCTTTATTGTGATGTCGGTCAGACTTTCTTTGTTTAATCTGAGTTCTTTGCCTTGAATATTAGGAAATTAATCATTCTGTTTTTTACACATTTTTATTTTAGCTGAATCTGTTAAGATAATATTTAAACGGGAGTTTCTTTCTGATTTATATTAGAGTGAATTTAACAGTGCCACTATATCTATCTATCTATCTATCTATCTATCTATCTATCTATCTATCTATCTATCTATCTATCTATCTATCTATCTATCTATCTATCTATCTATAATCTTATTTCCAGTATTTTATATTTGAAGTATCAAAATAAAACCTGCAGTTTACATGCTTTTATTGTGAAGGCAGCAGGTATTTAAGCTAAACAGTGACGTATTTCCTCCCGTTCCAAGGTTCACCGTGTCCAGTTGCTTGTCAGACTTATTTCGTCTCCATTTAAACCTTCTTCTAATCCTTCTAGAACATTTTTCTCACCGCTGACTTCCTCAGACGTTCAGACAGCAGCTTTCTGTTCGCCTCGCTTCGCCTTTTCTTCCATTTTTGCGCCGTTTTCCGCCTTTCTGTGTCGAACTTTTCCCAGTTAGCTCCGCAGCTAGCCACCATTTCCCCCAGAAAGAACCAATCAGCTGATCGATATCTGCAGCATGGATCAATCAGGAGTCGCAGCTCAAACCCAGAAGGTAAGAATTAAAGCTGCTTCACTTCTTTTAATGTTTTATCCTGTCAGCTTTTAATTAGGTCAGGTTTATGGGTGTTAGCTGTTAGCTTAGAGTCAGGCCTCTGACTCAGGCTTTAAACACACGGAAATGAACTTTGAACATTTGACAAGATAAGGATTTATTAATATTTAGTGTATTTATTTAAATGTTCCTCCTGATGTCATGTCGGAGGAGATTAAACTAAAGCTAAATGGATTAATAACAGTAAACAGAACCAGACCCTTAAAAAAAGCTGTCAATAAACTTTATTTAAAATGATTCATCAAACAATATGAGCAGCAATTAGGACATCAATAAAGATAAAAGTTTCAGCTTGTTTTTCCAGTTTTTTATTAAACTTTTGGGCTAATCCGTTTAGTTTACAGTGAATTATGTTAAAAATTTTGACTCTTATTTAATAAAATCAATGGATGCCCATAAATGAAGCTCTGAGATAGAAATGGAGCAATAATTAGTGTTTACATTTTATTACAGGAGATCCCTTTTAAAATTAAAATCAAACGCAGAGGTTGAATTTTTATTTATTTATTTTTTGTTGTTGAACTAAATATTTCTTATTGTGGTCAGCAGTTGTCTGGATATGATGGAGTATTAAGGCCAGGATAGAGAGTTTATTTATTTCTATTTACTTGTTGTTCAAGAATAAAGGCGTAACGTCACAAGAATAAACAACAAACAAAAATAAACAACCCTTTCTTCCCTAAAATGAGGAATGTGGAGCATCATGTGAAGTTCTACTTTAGCATCAGTTTGACCAATCAGGAAATCTTTTAGCAGCAGCATCAAACTGGGCAGGATGTCAAAGTGGACTCTGGCTGCTGATTGGTGGAGCTGGGTGGCCGTCATCTGATGGGCGGAGCTCCAAGCTTTCTTTCTGAAACAGGTTCATAAATGATGACTTTATTCACGTAATGTTACGACTTTATTCTTGAAGTAATAAAGTAATCTCCAGCCTGGCCCTAATACACCGTCGTAGTCTGGATGATGTCTGAAGAATAATGACATAAATACCTGAGAACATGAATTAAGGAGTTTGTTGTTAATAGAAAATGATCAAACAGCCCAAAGGAGGTTTGTTGAAATTATAGAAGTGTTTTTCTGAAGGATGAAAGGAAATCTAGAGATTGAATTTCTACTGAGGCCAGATCAACGACAATATAAAAGTCAGTCTAATGTTTAGGAGGAATGTTAGAGCAGAGGCCTGGAGGCCAAGGAGGACAGGGAGAACAGGTTCAGGTATCTGAGACGAGCTTCAGGTTACGTGTTAAATAAACTGATCTTTACGATTTTAACTGTATTTTTAATTAGAACGGAGTAGATCTGTGATTCTAGAATAATCAGAGTGTAACTGGATATTAATTTCCTCTACAGCTATAGAACTAGAAGTGATTGCAGGTTGCCGTACACCTCTGATTACAGAACCAGCTGGCCCATTTAACTGGACATGTTGTAAACCATCCATAAATGTTTTCCTGCTGCTCCCAACAGTAACTGTGATGTCATTGGTTGTGGGCGGAGCCATAATGAGCTCAGGGCATGTCTGAACATGTTCCACATTCTCGCTGATCCAATCGGTTTATTACAATGAGCCGGGTGTCATCAGGAGGAGAGCCAATCAGATCAGGGGGTCTCTTTAAAGCATCAAACTGAGAATAATGGGGCAGCCAAGTAATCAGATTACAATCCCATCTTGGGTTTCAAAGCCAGTTCTTATGGTTCTGACAGCAGAAGCTTCTGATTGGACCTGTTTTTTGTCTCTGCAGAGTCCGTGGGGCTCGGTGGGCCCGGCGCCGCCTGCCTGCTCTCTGACTGATGTGATGAGCGAACAGCTGGCCCGACAGCTGGATGAGGAGAACAGCGCCTTCCCGGGGCTCTCAGAGTGAGTCCGGTTTCCTGGTTCTGAACCCATGTTTGCTTTATGATCCTCAGCAGTTAGCGTTTTGGTTCTGAACGGTTCTGGACCTGAATATTGTCTCCAGGACCTTCAGATCTTCATTATTCTCCCACTAGAGATGTTAGATTGAACAGAAGGTTTGCTGTGTTTCTGCTGAACCTGACCCGGTTCTGTTCTGTTGGGTCCCCCAGCCCTGCGGCGGACCTGCTGCTGTCGGAGGACGCTGCAGACACCACCAGCGACCTGATGCTGGCCCAGATGCTGCAGATGCAGTTCGACAGAGAGTTTGACGATCAGCTGCGCCGCGAGGAGAAGAAGTTCAACGGAGACAGCAAAGGTGGGCGGCTCCTCCTGTTAGCCTTCAGGGCTCATCTGACTAAACGGGTCCGTCACAAGCAAGCAATTTATTTGTCAGCTACAATATATATATACATTTCACACTTTATCCTTGACAAGGAACAAGAAAAGCACATGTAGTACGAGATAAACATTTCATCAGAAGGAAAACATCAGAGACTGGAGCCACATGAAGGTCAATCATTTCAGACATTAGTTTTGTGTTATAAAGTGCGTTCAATTTGTTATTACCCTTGATCAGATGGTGTAGGAGCCATTAATCCTTTAGTGTTTGTCGCCACCAGGGGGCGTATTTATTTTGAGTTCTGACTGTCTGATGGGGGGATGGGTTATTTAAGGTCAACCATCAATTCTGTTCAGGTGTCGTTAATAGGCTGAGGCAAACAGTTTTCTACTGCGCTTGGTTTGGATATATGTCGAATTTATATGGATCTTAACGGAAACCGTAAGGCACTGGACATGTAACTGAAAATAAATGACTTTATTTTATGTCAAACGGGGGATCGGCATTCTGGATCTTAAGTGAGCGCACGTAAAACCAACGCCTTTCAACAGCAACCACCAGTAGCCTAAAATATAGGATTTTAGCCGCTACAGATGGAATTTTATCAACCAGCACTAAAGTTCTGGATGCATCACCAGATGTTCTCGGGTGGGGGAGGGGGAGCAGTTCTTCTATGTCCTTTTACCGTAACATCCAGGGGAGATTTTGATAAGGTGGAGACTGAATCCAGAAAACACTTATTGTTTGGAGAGCAGGCTGCGCAGGAATTTTCCTTCAGTCTTTTATTGCTGGCTCTACGTGGCGAATCCATTATTCCATATTTGTTGGGCTTTACCGCCTTGAAGCGAGCGTGCTGATCCAAGATATTATCCCAACCTCACCTTTGAGTTCAACCACTACAGCCAGGCTGCATGTTACGTCCACCAAGGGCACAACATATTTGAGGACACGAGACAAAAAGATGAGGGTTCAAAAAAAAAATTTATTTATAAATTCTCTCCTCTTTAGCTTTCTTGGCTCAGCTTCTTCTGATTTTCTGCGAAGAAAAATAAAGTTAGAGGCCCTCAGATCCCGTGCCCCAAAGGAATCAAAAAATAAAACCCAAAAGTAACAACAGAAAGTTGGACCTGGCAGGCCGATCAAACAGAACAAAACGGTACAGCAGGGGGCCAACCCTATACAGCGCCGTCGAAGCCCCTACTGGTACCGGACTAAAGCACAAAAATAACCTAAGCAAAAGAAAAATCGAAAATAGGACAACCGGTCCCACCAGGCCAAAACCACAAGAAAAAAAGCAAGCAACGGCTAACCAAAATACCACATGGCAGGCTGGAACGTCCGCTGCGGGCCGCAGCGACAAGACAAGCGTGCACCGCGCACGGTGGAACAAGTGGAAGCAGGTGGAAAAGCGGCGTCCAGGCGAGGATAGAAAGGAACGCCCCAACATGCCGAAAGCCAGCCTATTTATTGGCGGACAACGGCACCAAAAATTAACGTAATTAACTGGCCAAAAGAATTATTCAGCTCCCAAAATATATTAACAAAAAATCCTTCAACTAAAGTCTGTAAGAAAACAAAGAAAAGAAATAGACAAAAATCATAATGTGCCCGAAGCACATAACACTGTGTTCGATCACACCCAGCATACAGCTCCGCTAACGGTCCTGCTAACAGTCACAGCCTCTGTGAGGGCGTCATCCGCTGCCAGCAGCCTGATCACCGCCCAAATTGCCGCCGACATCCTCTGACTGTAGATACATCAGGTATCGTCCAAATTCAGACACCAGAAATCTGAGTATCATAAATCTGATAATCCAAACATCTTCGATATCCTCCAAGCCTTCCAGGAGTCCATGGCGTATCCCTGTGTTACTCTGATGGGGTTCGGTTAGTTCCGCTTCTCCACCTTTAAGGTGTTTCTCTGCTTGTGTTCAGTCTCCATCTCCTTTGAGAACTACCGGATGGTCCATCCCTACGAGGACAGCGACAGCTCCGAGGACGAGGTGGACTGGCAGGACACGAGGCGCGACCCGTACAAAGCCGGTAAGAACCTGCCGCAGGCGTTTGGCGGCTCCGAGGCGGCGTCTCATCCTGTGTTTGTTCTCCAGACAAGCCTCAGACGACCCCCAGGAGAGGCTTCAGCGGGAAGGGGAAGAACATCACCACCAAACACGACGAGGTGATGTGCGGACGGAAGAACACGGCTCGCATGGACAACGTGAGGCACACAGTTCGTTAGCTTTACCTCCCGTTGGTTCTGGAAGTCCTAACCACCGGCTGTCTGTGGTCCAGTTCGCTCCGGAGGTCCAGGTGGGGGACGGTTTGGGGATGGACCTGAAGCTGTCCAACCAGGTGTTCAACTCTCTGAAGCGCCACTGCTACAGCGAGCAGCGCCGCAGCGCCCGGCTGCACGAGAAGAAGGAGCACTCCACCGCCGTACGTATGACCCCAGAACGGCGCCGATCCGGGCCCGATCCGGAGCTCACTGTCCCGCCCTCCTCCACAGGAACATGCCGTGGACCCTCGGACCCGGCTGCTCATGTATAAGATGGTGAACGCCGGCGTCCTGGAGAACATCAACGGCTGCATCAGCACCGGGAAAGAGTCGGTGGTGTTCCACGGCGACGGAGGAAGGTGAGTGGGTCGGACCTGTAGGCGACCCGGCCGTTCTGTCAGAGGTCTAACGGAGGTGTGTGTATCTCAGCCTGGAGGAGCAGCCCGTCCCAGAGGAGGTGGTCCTGAAGGTTTTCAAAACCACGCTGAACGAGTTCAAGACCCGAGACCGCTACATCAAGGACGACCAGCGCTTCAAGGACCGCTTCGGCAAACAGAACCCCCGGAAGATCATCCGCCTGTGGGCCGAGAAGGAGATGCGCAACCTGAGCAGGTACCAGAACCCAGCCGTGTGAGCAGAGGCACGCGGCAGCATCTTCTCTGTAACCGCGGTAACCGTCTCCTCAGGATGAAGAAGGCTGGCATTCCCTGTCCGGACGTGGTTCTGCTGAAGAAGCACATCCTGGTGATGTCGTTCATCGGGAAGGAACACGTTCCTGCGCCCAAACTGAAGGACGTGAAGCTGGGCAGTGAGGAGATGAAGGGCGCGTACCAGCAGGTGGTGCAGGTAGGACGCCGGCAGGGCGGGGGGGAGGTCCTCCATCACCATGGTTACTGATTAGTTTATGCTTCCGTTCAGCTGATGCAGCAGCTCTACCACGACTGCAACCTGGTCCACGCCGACCTGAGTGAATACAACATGCTGTGGCACCAGGGGAAGGTAGGCGTCCTGCTTCCTGTCGCCGTTCAGGTCCATCAGACTCTCTTCTCACCTTTGCCCCTCCCCCCCAGGTGTGGCTGATTGACGTCAGTCAGTCGGTGGAGCCGACTCATCCTCACGGGCTGGAGTTCCTCTTCAGAGACTGCAGAAATGTCTCCACGGTAACGACTTAGACCAGCAGCAACTGAGCCATCGGATTGATGGTTCCCGTGCCTCTGAGGGTTCTGGTTCCCGTGCCTCTGAGGGTTCTGGTTCCCGTGCCTCTGAGGGTTCTGGTTCCCGTGCCTCCGAGGGTTCTGGTTCCCGTGCCTCCGAGGGTTCTGGTTCCCGTGCCTCCGAGGGTTCTGGTTCCCGTGCCTCTGAGGGTTCTGGTTCCCGTGCCTCTGATGGTTCTGGTTCTTGTGTTGCAGTTCTTCCAGAAGAGCGGGGTGGCTGAGGCCATGAGCGTCTACAAGCTTTTCAACGCCGTGACCGGCCTGAACATCCCAGTGGTGGCCGAGGACGAGTCTCTCTTCATGGCTGAGGTAACGGGCCGTGGTTCTGGTGGTCCAAGTTAACAGTTTGGCTTCATTTCCTCCCAGATTGATGGATCTCTGGTCCCCAACTTTCAGAGCAGCCAGAGAGGGAGAATAGAGAACGAATGATGAAAAAGGGGTCCCTATGTCCTCCAGCAGTCTAAGCCTATAGCAGCAGATCTATAGAGATAGATCAGGATAACCTGAGCCACTCTAACTAGAAGCTTTATCAAAAAGGAAAGTTTAAGCCTAGCCTTTTGTTTGTTTTAAATAATGGAGCAAATTTCTGTCCGTATAAAATCTGCAGGTTGATCCTGAAGGCGGCATTCCACTCTGACCTTTAGCATCCAGGTCGCCCCCCCCCCTGTCTCCCGTGACAACGTCAGCTCTGAGCACGTGCAGTAACCCCTCCCCCTCTGTTCCCTGACAGATCGTGGCCTTGGAGAAGAAGCAAGAGGATCACATCCAGAGACGAGGGAAGAAAACGTTCCCGCTGACAGAGGACGGCGGCCCCCCTCTAGAACCCGACTTCGATGACTAATCCCCCCCGACCCGCCTAACCACCGACTCGCTTTGATCTGCCGTGTCACCAACGTTGTACGGAGGACATGGACCCAAGAGGAGGCTTCTGGGTCCATCCCCCCCACCCCCAACAGAACCCCACCCACCGCCTGCTTCATGGCAGGATGCAGCGCCACCTCCTGGCTGCAGGAGGGAGGGTCTCCTGCAGGCTGAGAGGGAATCATGTCCTCCTGCTTTATGGCTGTTTGATGTGAAGCTGAAAACAGAAGCACTTGAAGGTTATCAGTCGTTACCTGATGGGCCAATCAGACGCTCAGATGCTCCGACGCCGATTGATTAACGAGCTTTTAACGAGTCGTGGTCGGACCTCCTCAGTCTCTGTTTTCATGGAGTGACGGATGAAAACCAATCGGCTCCTGAAGCCCAGATTTTGCTGCTTTTGCTGTTTTTTTTTTTAATGTGTGATTTTATCGGGTGGGATGAAGTAAAAATATTAGGATTCATGTTTGAATAAATGTAGAGAAACGGGTTTGCTGTGAGAGAAAACATCCTAAATGTTTAAGTCGTTAAAATCATCCTGAGAAAATAAAAAGAGGTGGAAGCATAAGAATCACCACGTGGCTTTGTTTGTTCTTTAACAGTCATTTCCATTAACATGATACAAGAGTGGACCCCGCATCGCCATCTTGGGGAGGTCAATCTGCAATCCTAACCATTTGGTTTAGGCAGCAGGATGTCTGCACTGTGCAGCGGATTACTGTTTGTATGAGATAGATTTATATATATAGTTATAGAAAAGTGTACCTTCTTTAAAGAGTGTATAAAAATAAGTGACAGGAGTTAAAAAAAGGAATGAAAATAAAAGTCCTGCAATGTAAAGTGTTTTTACAAATGTATTTAAGAATAGACCAATATACATCTGTGGACATTTTTACTGTTTTTTATATATATATAGAGAGAGAGAGAGACAGACGGACAGGCAGTGAGGGTTATGTGTATACAAGTATAAATATATTTGTATACATAGCAATAAAAAAATGGCTGTTCTTTGCAACATGCATCCATCAGTGAAACATTTGTTTGCTTTCAGCAAGAAAAAAAACAAAAAAAAACAACCGTGAAAATAAAGTACAATATTCAGCGAGTTAAAATTCTGTTCCTGCTCAACATTTTACACTGAGTGGAACTGGCGACCTTACCAAGATGGCGCTCCGAATGACGTCAGCGCTTATAGGTGAGAGCGATCGATGCGGGATCTACTTCTATTATCTATGGTCATTCCTGCCATAGATATCCATAATAAAGTGATTCCTGCTCAGGACCAGACATGTGATGCATGACAGGTCACATGACTTGGCTAATGGCTTCCGGTCTAGCTCTTTCAAAGTAAGACTGGTGGATTCCTCTCGATGCTCGTTATCATATTAATCCCTAATCAGACAAATAACAATTGGGATTCCGGATTATTTCAGGTCCAGGTAATGAATAATCTCTGGGATCCAATGCAGTTTGATGACTAAAGAACTGAATGAACACCTTTCCCAACTAAATCCTCAGCTTCATCTATTGCCATGACAACTGGGCAGAAGAGGTAAAAATCAGGAGAAAACGTTGAAAAGAGGCTCAAAACACCTGAAATAGTATCATTAAGGAGGGAAAGTAAGAAAATGTCAGGAAGTGAAGTAAAAAAAGAAAATTAAATAAAACTAATTTTAAACTAATCAGGATATCTGGCCCTAAAACTCTGAGTTAAAAGTCAAAACGCAGTTATTAATGTATTTATTGTTTTAATTTAAATCGATATCTATTAATGGCAAAATAAAACCAGAGGAACGGCTCGCTGCCCGGCTCTTATTTTGAAAGTGTAACGCGGAAGTCCGGTCAAAGCTGGTCTTCCGGTTCCTCGCTCCTCTTTTTCTCCTTTAAAGCGCAGCTAAAGTTGCGCTCCCGGCGGTTCGGCATGGCTGAGGAGCATTACCTGGAGCTCAGTGAGAACCCGGTGCAGTTTGAGCACGCGTCCAGCGTCAACAACGTCTTCTTTGATGAAGCTAACAAGCAGGTAAGCTAGCCTGTTAGCATTCGCCCGGCTAAAGCACCGAGCTAACAGATAGCTCTGTGGTTTAAACTAATGATGGTGACATGCATAGATATGAAGCTTCATTGAACAGTTTGGGTTATTTTCTCCAATGATCCCCGCAGTTCATGAAGCTCCATGTGAACATGTCTCCCCCTACTGGTGGAGCGCAGAACTACAGTTAGTGGTAGAATATGGGATTTTTAGCAATATTGTTTTTATTTTCCCCATATAAGTTCATTTAAAATAGTAAATATTGGGTCTATATAATGATGATAATAATAATAATAATAATAATAATAATATATATAAAACGAGTAGGACCATCAGAAACTGGCAGTGATGCTAACTTAATGATAAATTAGACATTATGAGGACAAATTTGATTGAATTATTTATTTATTATGTTGGCTTAAATTAGTCGGAAAGTTATAATTAAATTTTTTTATTTATTTATCTGTTTAACTCATCAGTTGGTGGCGGTAATATACTTCAACTAGTTTGCTAGCCGCCATAAAACCTTACAAGAAGAAAAAGGATCACATGCTAAAATTAATTAACTAATCAAGTGAATCCCTAACCAAAAACCTATTCTAAGTGATTAAACTAAATAATCTACATTCTACGATTTAATTGAAAATGCAAAAATAGCTCCATGACGACAGGGAGACCGGAGGACTGGATCAGAACCATGGCTGATGTTTCTAGCAGGTTCTGTTTAGGGTTGTGGGTTTTTATGTCCTGTTCTGTGTCTGCAGGTGTTTGCGGTGCGTTCAGGCGGAGCTACGGGCGTGGTGGTTAAAGGGCCGGATGACAAAAGCAGCGTTGCCTTCAGGTACATCAAGTCTGGGGGGGAAAAACGGCTTCCCCCTAAAGAAAGGCTCAGAGCCAAACATTCAGACCATCCTGATGTTTTGTTCCAGGATGGACGATCGAGGAGAAGTGAAGTGCATCAAGTTCTCCATCGGGAACAAGATCCTGGCTGTGCAGAGGACGCTGAAGTCTGTGGTGAGTTCAGGGGGCGTTGGTTTCTAGACGAATGTACCGACCCGGTCAGGGTTCTGTTGATCCGGTTCTTCTGTGCCTCTGCAGGATTTCATCAACTTCATCCCGGACTATCCGCACACAGAGTTCAGTCAGGAGTGTAAGGTGGGTCTCTGCGGACGAGCGGCCCGCTTCCTGAGGTTCTGCTCTCTGCTGACGCTCTCTGTTCCTCCACAGACGAAGAACGCCAGCGTCCTGGGCTTCTGCTGGACCAGCTGGAACGAGGTGGTCTTCGTCACGGACCAGGGAATCGAGTTCTACCAGGTAAGCCTCGGCCCGAATCCGGCTGGTTCCCCCGTAGCGCTTCCGTCCCGCCTGCGTCAGCGGCGTCTCCGTCTCTCCAGGTGTTTCCAGACAAGCGGAGCCTGAAGCTGCTGAAGAGTCAGAACATCAACGTGAACTGGTACCAGTACTGTCCGGAGACGGCCGTCATCCTGCTGTCCACCACGGTGCAGGGGAACGTCCTGCAGCCCTTCGCCTTCAGGGTCTGCTTCCTCTCGCTCTGATGATGATGATGATGATGGTCCGTAGGTGTTCACCTTAAATCTGTCCTCCCCAGAACGGCGCCATGACCAAGATGTCCAAGTTTGAGATCGAGCTGCCGGTCGTTCCCAAACCCGCCAAGCTCAGCCTGTCTGAGAGGGACATCGCCATGGCGACCATGTAAGCGATGGGCCGGGCCCTCCGTGGCGACCGGATGAGTTCTGTTTGAAACTGAGCCCTGGTTCTGTCTCTGTGTTCAGCTACGGCCAGCTGTACGTCATGTACCTGAAGCATCACTCCAGGACGGTGAACAGCCCCGGAGCCGAGGTGGTTCTGTACCACCTGCCCAGGTAAACGCACGGCGGCCCGATCCGTTCCTCCACTTACGGTTCTGATTCTCCTTCATTTTAAACCATGAAAATCTATTTAAAGGAACCAGATTTCTGCATGTCTGGCTTCTTCTAGCCCCGCCTCCTACAGGAAGCAGCCTGCACTCACCTGGAGGCCGTTTCCTGTAGAGGAGCAGGAAGTGGGCGGGGCCTAGAGAAGTTTGTGGGAAGCTGTTTGGATATTTTTGGCCGTTATTCGTGGTTAATTGTGAGATCAGAAACACTAGAATCCATCTTGTCCCGCCGTCCTTCAAAAGCTCCAAACTGTAACGGGTCGGCCAATCACGTTGCAGTATTATGGTTAAAGGAGGGGCGTGTGCCTGTGATGAAACCTAGAGCTGCTGAACCAAAACAAAGATGGCGGCTCAGAGGGCGGAGTCCAGCTGCTGCTGTCACATCTGTTTGATAGAATCTATGGCTGAAGTGGTTTCTCATGGAGTCTGCTGCTGTTCCATTTGTTACAGTGATTGGCTGAAACCAGACTTTTAGAGGCGGGAACTAGGCTTCTCATCAGTTCTATTCACTTTATTTCTATAGCTCCAATTAACATCATCTCAGGTCACTTTAGAGAGAATCAACCAGATCATCCAGTCAGATTGATTCAAAGTTTCCCTCTGAGGACTTTAATTAATAAAGCAGTTTATCTGATCGATGCTCAGTTAACGATCTAATTAGCTTCTCATAAAACATCATTTGTTTCCATAAAGTTTTTAATACATTTATGTTTTATGAGCCTAAAATCAGGAAATATTAACCTGGAAAGAGTCTTTCTGTGTGAGCAGAACCGGGTCCGATCCAACCTGTGGTTCTGTCGTCCTGCAGGGAGGGGATCTGTAAGAAGAGTCACGTGCTGAAGCTGAACACCACCGGGAAGTTTGCTCTGAACATCGTGGACAACCTGGTGGTGGTTCATCACCAGAGTTCTCAGGTCAGTTGGTCGCAACCCGAGACTCGGATCATAGGAAGGAAATTCAGAGACTCGTATAAAGTGGAAGCTTCAGACTGCAGCCGCTGCAGGTTTTACTGTGGATTATTATGGGATGCTAACGGCTCCTAACAACCTGTTCATGTTAGCTGTAGTTTCGCTATGACTTTATATCGTTTTAAAATAAATTAGCCTCCAACAGTTTCTCTCTGCTAAGCTAACCGTTGCACAAGAGGAAAACAGGTTCCTGCTAACTAAAAGCTCTTCCATTTACGCAGAAGTTTAACTCGTTTCATTTCTACACCGGTTAATTAATCTAATTCAAATAGAGCTGTTAAAAAAAAATAATCCCCAATTGTAATTTAATCAGAAAACCAATAAAAGCACTGTTTTTGTATTTGCCATTAGTTACCATCACTTTTTTATGTCATTAACATCATAAACGTGTAACGGTCATATTTGTCCTAAAGCCAGAAAAAATTTTCACTTTTTTTCTGCCTTGTTCCTCCTGTTTTAAAATTCTGTTCTTTATGATGTCATTTGGGGAAATA
>NW_015151274.1:209715-211277 GCF_000732505.1 Cyprinodon variegatus | reverse complement strand
AGAGCTAAGCTGAGGGCTCAGCTAAGAGCTAAGCTGAGGGCTCAACTAAGAGCTAAGCTAAGAGCTAAGCTAAGGGCCTAGCACAGATGCTAACCACGTCAGCTTCTCCACAAATCGTGAACTGAAGAGTAGATCAATACCAACGTTACGAAGCTTTAAAGTTCAGAGCTGTGAATAATTTAACTGTCGAACTGCTTAGCTTCATAGCCTGTAAACAAGTTAGCATCGCTGCTAACGTTTCTGTCCTCGGCTGTTTTGAGCAGCAGGTGGTTTTTATAAGACGGACGATCTTCTCTGTTCTTCACAAACAGATTTTTCTTAACAATAATCTGATTGGGTGTTAAAGTGATCTATGGCCTTCCCTCTCCGGCGGCCATCTTTACAAACGTCAGGAGGACGGGGCGTGGAACGCCAAAATGACTCGTTTAGCAGACGGCTGAATGTGGCGGTTATTAAAGCTTTCTGCCTGATCTAAAACCTGCTCACTGAGGGCCTCATTGTTTAGACTTTTATTTTCTAATGTAGAATAATTTATGTGCCTTTAAAGTAAAGTACTAAGATGTTTCATATATAAACATTTAATTAATGTAACGACAAAAAAAACTACTATTTAATCTCAGCGCTCCAGTTTGAGATCAGATCGGAGTTAAATAAATAATTTATTCTAAATCTGGAAAAATCAAAATTGAATCTAGAAAACCTAATTGATACGCAGTACTAAATATAAAGCTAATATTTAAAGCAGGGAAGAAAACCTGATTATTTATTATATAATAAACTAAAGATGATGGAGGAACAGCTGTTTATTAGAAAGAATAATAATTTTAATAACTTTATTTTTAAATGATAGAAATGATTCCTCTGCTTATATAATTAAATGTTCCTGTAAAAATGAAGCCTGATGAAAGATCATCCAGGTCTGGATTATTAATCTCAGCTTCAAAGAGTTAAATGAATTTAGTGAGATAATCTTCCATCCATCACCAGAAACGTGATTCTGGACTCAGATGGACTGAAGCCTGTTTTTATTTTTTATTCCTGTTTCTCTTCCATCAGACGTCGCTGATCTTCGACATCAAGCTGAAGGAGCCTGAATGCGCCGTTAACACTCACCAGCCGGTGCTGCCGGCCCGCTCCATCCACCCCTACAGGATCCCTTTATCAGGTAATCCCTGCGGTTCTGCTCGGACCTACGGTCCAGGTTTAATCCCACGCTGCTCTCAGTGCTGCTGTTCCCGCAGGTCCGGCCGCCGTCCCGACTCAGCCTCCGGTTCCGTGTCAGCTGTGTATCCTTTCAGCACAGGTCGGGTTCTGGGTCAGAACTGGAGCCCGGTTATTGACGAACAAACCTGTTTCTCTCTGGTCTCCATGGCAACGTTTCATCTGAGCCTCGCTGATTGAAGATCAGAACATTTCTAAGGTTCCTGAGCGTCTGGAGGAGCTAGAGCTAGATTAGAAGCTTTTCCACGTCTGAATGAGTGAAGCTTCCTGTTGAAACGAATAATCAGCAAAAAAAAAAACAAATTCTACCCCTTTAATATTATTATTATTATTATTATTAT
>NW_015151274.1:201683-208348 GCF_000732505.1 Cyprinodon variegatus | reverse complement strand
TTTCTTCCTTTTTTTTAAAGTTTTTAGGAAATTAAATCCAGACGCGATTCAAACTTAACGATTGAAAAACATAGAATTAAAGCGGAGTTACGGTGATTCTGGTAGAAGAAGAAGAAAACGCACCAAAGAAGCTCCCATCGCCATGGAAACCAGCATTTCTCATCAACTAATTTCTGCTTTTAGCCTCAGAGTGAAACCCTGAAAACGGTTTGATGCTTTGAAAAACGAAAATTTCCCTCCGTTGTTGAATCTATTTATCCCGTATCTATGTTACCCTGGTATTTCTCTATTTATCAGATCAGAGTTTCTGTTTGGTTTGATCTGGATGGAGCAGAAGTTTACTTTCAGGATGAGTTTGATAAACCTGCTGCGGTTTGTTCTCTTTTATTCCCTAAATCTCGTCTTCTTTCTGCGGTTCTGGTCTCGGACTCGTCGGGTCGAGTCTTTTCGCCAATTGGCAGCAGAATCCAGTAGAACCTTCATAAGGTTTAGTTCTTTCTTTCTTTCTTGTTCCTCCTGAAGATCAGAGGATTCGGTTCTGGGTCCGATTCCCGGTTCTGTTTGGTTCCTGCTCAGCGGATCAATGAGCAGAAGGTCCGTTAGGGTCAGAACCGTGGTTCTAGAAGCCGGTTCTGACCCTGACGCTCTGAGCAGGCGTCGTCTTTTAGGTGGTTTTCCTGATTTCTGGGTCCAGATTCTTCATCGTGGAGCGTCTTCCAGCCCGACATCATCATCAGCGCCAGCGAAGGTTTGTCTCACTTCCTGTTTCCTCTGAACCAATCAGCAGGAGGATGTTTCTGATTGGTTCCCCCTGTTCTCCAGGCTACCTGTGGTACCTGCAGGTGAGGCTGCCCCCTGCTGTCCGCCTGCTGCAGGACAAAGGCAAACTGATGGACTTCCTGCTGCGGCGCCGGGACTGCAAGATGGTCATCCTGTCTGTGTGCTCGCAGAGTAGGTCTGAGCCGCCGCCGCCGGACAGAACCGGCCGTGCGCCGCGGACCGGCTAACGTCTCTCTTCCTCTTCCAGTTCTGGAGGCGCAGGAGAACGGCAGCCTTCCCGTCGTGGCGACCGTCTTTGACAAACTCAACCAGGTGTACAAGGAGTACCTGGAGGCGGAGCAGAGCTACACGGCGGTGAGTTCAGGGACCGGCGGTGAGTCCGAAACCACAAGCCTTCCCCTAAACACGGTTCTGTCTTCTGTAGGCGGTGGAATCGGGTCCGACTCGAGGCGCCGCCGCTCAGAAACGGCCCGTCAGGACGCAGGCGGTCATCGACCAGTCGGACATGTACACACACGTCCTGTCGGCGTTCACGGAGAGGAAGGTACTGACAGCGGTGGGGGGGGGGGTCCGGAGTCCAGAGCTGGACCTGTTAGAATCCAGCAAAGTTCTGCTGGTTCTGGTTTCACAGATGAAGTCCAATCAAAGGTTACTGGATCAGTACCAAGCGCCGTCCGTCCCACATCCTGGGCCTCAGCCTGTGGTTCTGATCCGGTCCAATAGAACTCCAGCTCGCTTTGACAGCAGCCTGGACCCGGTTCTGATCCAGATCCTGTATGAAGCTGATCAGCAGGGACCATGAATGGCTCTAAAAATGGCTGCAGGGAACCCAGAGGACCAGAACCAGCAGAACTTCCTCTGGTTTCTGGTTTCTTGGCGCTCTGAGTTCTGCTGTAGGGATGTTTGGCGCCCCCTGCTGGATCTCTGAGCTCATTACACCAAAGAGTAAATATTTAGCAGAAGATTAAGGATTAAAATAAGTGAAATTCTTCAGAACCGTCTGAACGGAGCTGGGTCCAATAACGCCATCATAACGATGATGATGATGATGATGATGGGTAGCTTCATCAGAACCTGCTTTGTCTCCTGCAGGACGTGTCCCATAAGTTCATCATAGCGGTTCTGATGGAGTACATCCGCTCTCTGAACCAGAACCAGATCACCGTCCAGGTAAGATCGGACCGTCCAGGTAGGACCGGACCGCGGCTCCCGCCTGGACCGGTTCTGCGTCCGTCTTACCCTTCGCTCTGACCGCTGTGTTTCAGCACTACCTGTACGAGCTGGTCATCAAGACCCTGGTCCAGAACAGCCTGTTCTACATGCTGCACCAGTTCCTCCAGTACCACGTCCTGAGCGACTCCAAACCGCTGGTGAGTTCTGGTCCGGAAGCCGGGCTCCGTCCCATTAGCTAAACACAGCAGAACTGAAGCAGAACCTCATTTAATGGGTCGACCCGCACAGTTGAGCGACAGCTTCATTATTTTTAAAGGTCCCGTATATAACGAAACTGTTTTAACATAACGCCGACCGACTGTTTTAACGCAGTGACACTTAACGCAGTAACGCCTACGGTTTTAACGCAATGATGCCGACGGTGTTAACGCAGTAACGCCGACGGTGTTAACTCAGGAACGGCTACAGTTTTAACGCAGGAACGGCTACACTGTTAACGCAGGAACGGCTACGGTGTTAACGCAGGAACGCCGACAGTGTTAACGCAGGAAGAAGGCTACGGTTTTAACGCATTGACGCTGACGGTTTTAACGCAGGAACGCCGACGGTGTTAACGCAGGAAGAAGGCTAGGGTTTTAACGCAGCGATGCCAACAGACGGTTTTAACGCAGGAACGGCTACGTTGTTAACGCAGTGACGCCAACAGACGGTTTTAACGCAGGAACGGCTACGTTGTTAACGCAGGAACGGCTACGGTTTTAACGCAGGAACGGCTACGGTGTTAACGCAGGAACGCCGACGGTGTTAACGCAGGAAGAAGGCTACAGTTTTAACGCAGTGACGCCGATGGTTTTAACGCAGGAACGCCGACGGTTTTAACGCAGGAACGCCGACGGTGTTAACACAGGAAGAAGGCTACGGTTTTAACGCAGTGACGCGGACGGACGGTTTTAACGTATTAACGTGATGGTTTTTATCGTATTAATGCCGATGGTTTTTAAAGTAACAGCAACCTATTTAACCTAGTAACGGCAACGGCTTTATGTAGTAACGCTGATTGTTCTTAAAGTAACGGCGACGGTTATGACATAGTAACGCAGGCTGTTTCGAAGCAGCAGCTCCGACGGTTTTGACGGCTGCTGTGTTTTAACGTAGCAAATGTTTTAACGTAACTACCCACTGCGATCAATACGTTGTGCGCTGAATGTGCCGCTAATGAACCCTGTGGTCGTAAATCTAAGGTCTAAACATCCGGTGGATCCAGTTTGTTCCAGAGGAGCTGCTGAGGAACTCCCGATGATTCAGGAGGAAGAAGGAACTTTTAGACAAAGTGTTTGTTTGTTTTTTTACGCAGAAAGTTTTAGTGATTCCAGAATCTTCTTCTTCCTGCAGGCCTGCCTGCTGCTGTCTCTGGAGAGCACCTACCCTCCTGCTCACCAGCTGTCTCTGGACATGCTGAAGGTACCGCCGCACCGCGGACGCTCCCTTCTAGCTCCTCCCCCCACCATGTTGACCCGGTTCTGTTGTTGATTCTGCAGCGCCTCTCCACGGCCAACGACGAGATCGTGGAGGTTCTGCTGTCCAAGCAGCAGGTTCTGGGCGCGCTCCGCTTCATCCGCAGCGTCGGTACGTCTGTCGCATATTCTGGTCCAGAACTTTCCCGGTCGCTCCTGCTGACATGTTGGTTCTGATCCAGGCGCCCACGACAACGTGTCGGCCCGGAAGTTTCTGGACGCGGCACGCCAGACGGGGGACCAGATGTTGTTCTACACCGTGTTCCGGTCGTTCCAGCAACGGAACCAGCGTCTCAGAGGAAACCCGTCCTTCAACCCAGGTCAGAACCAGAACCAGAGGTTCTGCTTTATGGTCACTTTATGCTAATAAAAACAAGATGGAGGACGGATGGTTCTAGAAACTCATCTGTAGTTAAAGGGTTTCCGGTGCTGATTCTTCTCCCATCGATCCACCAAATGTTCTGCTGATGTTTGTTTTTTAGCCCGAATTTTCTTTTTCTTTTTTACGAAAAAACGAGGAATGGAAGCAAACATTCGGGATGGATGGAAGGCGGAGCTTCGCCTGATTCCAAACCAATCAGGGAACTCCTGAAGCCCGGAGGGTCCGGTCCAGGGCCCAGCTGACCCCTGCTCATGTTTAACTATTTATAGAAATGAGCCAAAGTCAGTCACATGGTGTTTCATCCACACGCCTTCCAAACGGGGCTTTAAAATTTCTAAAACATGTTTTAAAATAATTTTTACACAAATAATTTTTGTTTTATAGCTGCGTAAACAAATAAAATGAGATTTAAAATTCCACGTGAAATGTGACTCTGCAGGAGTAATGCATCAGCAGGTATTCATTTTTAAGCCCCGCCCCCTAATCGCCGCCATCATTGGAAACTAGAGACTCTGACCTCTCCAAGGAGGGGTCAGAGGTCATTGTTTGACCATTTCAGGTGATGTAACCGGCATGCGTTACATAAGCTGCTCTGTTTTTATTTTCTATCCAGTTTGGTGATTTTATTGGTAAATGTCAATGAAATAATGATAAAATCTGAGGATCAAAGGCTTTGCTTCATGCAGAAAGTCTCCATTAATGGAAATCAGAATATTTCTCTGATTAGATTCACTTTGATGAGGAGAAAAATGCATTTTTGCACATTTGGATTTGTCCCATAATCCCAGTTCCTCTCAGCTCACTTTCCACTAAAACCTTTATGGAACAAACATGTTTCAAATTATTCCGTCCAAATTAGCTTGATTTATAGTCAACATGTGGATCTATGAAGTCTGAGTTTCTAATGGGCTTTCATGGTGTTTATTTTGGAAAAGATTTCGGCTAGGCTACTTTTTTTTTAACATTTATTTATTTAATTGCCTATAAATCAGAACTGGTGACATTTAGGATAATGGTTCCACCTGAAAACTATCCCTCGATGCTTTTCTGTTATACAAATATAAACTATTTCCAATTTATAGTTTGGAAACTGGACTTAAATTAAGTCTCATTTGCAATTTAAGGCGTAATTTGCTCCCTAACTGGGATTAACCTGAAAACGGATCCGGTTCTACGGCCAGAACCGTCCGACCCGCTTCCTGGTTGGAGATATTTCTCTTCAATAGTTCCAGATTTTCAGCCTCGTTCGGTGAAAAAGGAGTTAAGGTTAAAAAATCTTTACGTCTAAATATTAAAGATGGAGAGGAAAGAGTTAAACGGCTTCCTGCTCGTTCAACATCCTGCTTTCCTTTAATCCTTTAAATGGCTGTAGATTACAGATCTTCTCATTCTAGAGTTGGAGCTTCTCAGGAAGACATTTCCAATCAGCTTTTCTGCTGAAATTGATCTGAAAATAAATAAAAAGTTTAATTTGAATAAGATGATGATCAAAAAAAGAGGATTTTTGTCGTTTTTTCTTTTAATTAAAGCAGATTAGTTTATTCTCTCCTTTATTGAAGGAAAATAAATGTATTTAATCAAATGTGATGTTTTTTTGCTGTGAATTGGGATGAATGGAGATAAAAGAACCAGAGATGAAGGAATGTGTGGTTGATCTAATTCAGATCTATAGAAAAGCTGTCCTAGAGTGCAGAGGTCTGGTTAACGCTGCATCTGTTGCCAGGGGAACACTGCGAGGAGCACGTGGCCTACTTCAAGCAGCTGTTTGGGGAGCAGGCGCTGATGAAGCCGTCCACCGTGTGAACCCGACGGAGAAGGACGCAGAAATCCGTTTCTAGAAGCTGCATCTTCAGAGACGCTGTAAAGCATCAGCCATCAAAGAACCGGGACGATTATTCTAGTTAAAGCGGAGTGTTTCAGTGGAACATTTAAAAGATAAAAATGTTTTTTTCTGTAAATAAAACCGTCAGATCAGCCGTCGGCTGATGTGTCACCTGGAGGGGGCGGAGCCAGAGGCTGCACCTGTTGGAGTGATGCTGCATTCCTTTCATGTAAATCTGTTCATTTTGTAAAATAAATGATTTTAATAAACCAGAATGTCTTTAAATATCCTCTCTAGTTCTTGCTTTTCTACGTTACAAATTACTGTAAAATAAAAATATCTAATTTAAACTGAAAAATATGAAAATTCCACTTTTAAGGAAAGTTTGTTGCATTAATAAAACTTTATTTTACTGTATGATTAAAAATATGAATATAAAAAAGTTGAATGCATGTTTAAAATGGGCCAGTCTGCTGTACTGCCACTAGGGGGCGTTTAGCCCACTAATTAATCCAATGTTCATATTTTTCCACCAAGATGCGAGACTCTGGGGGAAATTTAAAGGTTTAAGTTCTTAAAAGTGGAATAAAAGATTTAAAATGAAAAATAACTTAAACTGCAGCAGAAACATGAACAGTTTTTAATTATTATTCAGTGAATAATAATTTGTTTTAAGTTATGAAACTGAATCAGTTATGAAGTTCTTAGTATTCAGCTCCTTTCAGCCAATAAACAAAATGCTGAAGTTTTCAGTGAAGGTTTGAAACAGGAAACCAGTAAAAAGCAGAGAATTAATGAAGAACATTTAACTTTGTGTTTGTTTCTGCAGCTTCGTTCTCGTTTCGGTCTATTGCCTAAAATCCCGATAAAATATGTTGAAGTTTCTGGTTAGAAAATGTGTAAATATTCCAGAGGTATTTGATTCTATTCAGTTTATTTCTATAGCTCCAGTTCACCAGATCATCCAGTCAGACTGATTCAAAGTTTTCTATCT
>NW_015151274.1:184376-199561 GCF_000732505.1 Cyprinodon variegatus | reverse complement strand
GGTGCATGTATCAAATCAGGCTAACACTTAGCATTGGTGCATGTATCAAATCAGGCTAACACTTAGCATTGGTGCATGTATCTAATGAGGCTAACACTTAGCATTGTCGCATGTCATAAATGAAGCTAATGCTTAGCATTGGTGCATGTCTCTAATGAGGCTAACACTTAGCATTGTCGCATGTCATAAATGAAGCTAATGCTTAGCATTGGTGCATGTCTCTAATGAGGCTAACACTTAGCATTGTCGCATGTCATAAATGAAGCTAACACTTAGCATTGGTGCATGTCTCAAATGAAGCTAACACTTAGCATTGGTGCATGTCTCAAATGAAGCTAACACTTAGCATTGATGCATGTCTCAAATGAAGCTAACACTTAGCATTGATGCATGTCTCAAATGAAGCTAACGTTCAGGAATTGAGGCATCTTTCAAATAAAGCTAACACTTGGCATCGATGCATGTTTAAAATGAAGCTAATGCTTAGCATTGGTGCATGTCTCAATGCTAAGCATGTTTAGCATAGATGCATGTTTCAAATGACACTAACACTTAGCATTAATGCATGTTTCAAATGAAGCTAACACTTAACTTCGATGCATACCTCAAATGAAGCTAATACTTAGCATCAATGCATACCTCAAATGAAGCTAACACTTAACTTCGATGCATACCTCAAATGAAGCTAATGCTTAGCATTGCCTTAAAATGCATTTGTTTTTGCTACTTTCAGGATTTTCTTCTGCTTTTCCTGCTAGTGCATCATGTTTGCACCCCTCAGGCCACCGTAGCATAAAGGCTGTAAATCCTCGGCTGATGTTTCTGGATTAGAGGGAATCTCTAAGCGTTGAACATTTCAATGTCAGGGTGGAGAAGATCAAAGAAGACAGAAGTATGATTCATGTTGATTGACACACCTTTCCTTTACATAATCTTTATTGCTTTTACTTATTGGGTTTGAATACAGAGGAGGTGTACATCTCTGAAACACTGTCATGTTTGCCAACAGCAGGGGACAGAAATGGATCCAGACGACTGTTTTAATGCTCTGTGATTGAGGTCCAGTACACAAAGAGAAACTCATTAAATAAGATTCTACGAAAAACAGAAAAAGGCTTCAAATCAGACGTCTGACTGAGAGTTTGGAGACCAAAACAAATAAAATCGAACCACATTTTCCGTGTCGGGTAGCGACGAGTTCACAGTCAAGTGCTAAATGTAGTGATTGACAGATCTGAATCATGATGTCATCTTTAAAAAAAAACAAAGTAATGTGGAAAAGCTGCGACTCGGGAAAAAAAAAACAACATGAAGCTTTTCAAATAATGGATTTGTGAAAGACCCTGAGAGCGAGATTATATATATTTTGATATTTATAAATGCGTTTGTAGCACAAGAAGTGATGCAGAAAGAAGAAATCATCCATAATTGGAAAAAAATTAAGATTAACATGCAAAAAAAAAAAAAACTAATCTAAAACTCACCCTTTAATTAATCACAATAGATTTTCACAGTTTTATATGCATTTATGTCATAGAAGAAAACTAAAAATAACCAATAAACCCAGACAGACTGTTCTCGACTCACATACAAGAAAACTCTACATAAAGCTTTTGGATTCAGAAGGATTCTTATTGCTAGTCCGAGTCCCTCGTGGACCCGCCGGGCCCCCAGGGGCCAGCTGGCCGGTCCAAAAAAAAACAAACCACCAGGTTCCTCACAACAGTTCTGCAGCATAAATGTGACATTTTTAATACATGGCTTCTTCTCAAGTCATTGCAGAAATTCACTCACACCGAAACACGCCTGGGCTCCGAATAAATACGTTAAAAACAGTCCATGTGCATTCGAATGGAAGTCCAGTATTCATAAGGCCTCACGCAGACGGACAGACGCCCCCCCGCAGAGAGGAGGCCAACACGGAGCCAGGAGAGAAAGGGACGGCGCCTCCACTGGCCTCCAGACCGCACTGAATGCAAGAGCCAAACATGGCCGCCAGCTTAGCTACGCTGCTAGCGCAAACTTTTTTTTTTTAATGTTTAGAGTCTTAAAATCGGAAGAAAACAGGAAAGTAAATTCAAATGTCGGATTTAAATTTACCTTAAATTCAGGTTCAAACATTAAGCGAATATTACCATTAGCGCTATGTTAGCTGGTTTATGCTAATTAGCCCCTCATTATTTGCTAAATCTCTAGAAAAAAGTAAAGTTCTGACAAATGTTGAAAACTGATAATGAACTACAGTTAGCCTGTTAGCCATGTAGCATATTCACTTTATTATAATAATATGATACGCTAGGGTTTATTGATTCTGGAACAGGCATAAATGCTTAGCTAGCATAACTTGGTCACGGTTTTGACATATTTTAGCTTCAAACTATCTGAAATAATTAGCTAAATGATGACGCACACAACAGATCCTCAAGAAAACGTTTGATTAGGAGACGACTGAGGACACAGAAAAGGAGCTATTAGCCAGTAAAGACTCCTTTTCATTTTTAGCAACTATTAGCATCATTCAAGTCGCTCATTTATGGAAGCGAATTCCAAAAAAATTATATTTCACACTTAACATTAAAGAGTAATGAGTAGAAAACTAAATTTCTATTTTGTTTGATTATTGCTGAAATCTAAACGGAAGCATCGCTAGCCTGTTAGCCGAGTAGCATCTCGACTTTAAAACCCATTTAGGAAACCAGTTCATTATAAGCTAGGCTATTTACCATGTTAAAATTACAAAAACAATTTATCTGCAAAAATAATTTTATTCAAATTTTGCAATGATAGCATAAAAAGAAAAAAAGCTAATTAGCTTAAATAGCTTATAGTAGCTAGCTTGCCAGTTATTGCTAGTAAGAGGTAAAAAAAAAGTTACAGCTAAGCTTTTCTACTTTAAATAATTTATATAGAAAGTTTTGGATGTTTTTAATTAATAAAGTGTCCAGTGGTTCGTCCCAGAGGCCCCTAAAGACGGCGAGCCTTTCTCCGCTGACCGGTTAGTAGTACAAACAGAAGAGGTGCTAGTCGTAGGTTGGGAAACGTTAGTGCCAGTTCAGGGCAGCGATGAGCCAATCGGAGCGGTTCTGGTTCCGTCGTAACTTGGTTTGTTTCTGATAAACCCGCTAAACGACCGACCATCCCTGCCTTACAGTTCTGTCAGAAGCCGCTGAGGCTCGATATGCTAATGAGGTCTAATATTCAAAAATTAAAAAAAAAGTTTTCTACGCGCCTCGACATCGCAGGAGACGGTGGAGTCGGAACGAAGAACCCGCCCCGGTTCTTCCAACATTTAGCCCTTTAACTTGATTTTTTGTTTTTAAAAATGTGCAGCAGGTTTATGAATTCACCCGTCCATCCGTCTCTCATGGCGTCACATGGCGGCCTCTGGAAACAGAAAACTAAAATTGATTGTCGCTAATGCTCAGCTAAAGACCTCAAAGCGTTGGGTCGAGTTTAGCTGCTAAGTTCAGACGTTTCCGAAGGAAAATAAGCGTCAAGACGAAGAGGAGACGATGGACTCTTGTCCAACGTGGACAAACAGAGGGACGTAATACTGTACGGGGGGGTAAACGCACTAAGCCTAGCTAGAGCTGAGTCCGCGGTCTGATTGTCTCGTTAGCTAATTACTCCACCTGCCTGGTTTTCTGCGCCGCGCAGATCGGAAGGCAGTGAGCTAGCTTTAAAAAAGTCGCGCAGCTTGTCCATGTCAGCTATCCTTCCTTAGCTGCCTCTCAGAAAACACCTGTGACGTCGCCGTGGCTACACTGACGAGTCGGCGCTCGTTGGCTCCAATTTGGCCCCGAGGCGGGAAGCCGGCGGGCTGCGGTCTGACCGCGTTAGCCGGAGGAAGACGCTGGATTTTAAAGGGCTACATCCAGACCTGCGTTAGCAGTTTCAGTTAGAAGCGAAAGTTGAGGTAAACTGAACCTGGAACAGGTGTTAGTGCTGCTACGCGTTAGCACGCCGGAGGCCCTGTAAGGATCCCTAAAGCAAACACTAGGGGGCGACGATGAGGGGGGGCAGCCTGGAGACACGCTCACATTCACACTACAAAAAAAACAACATTTGATTTGTTCAGTTAAAAAAGGAAATCCCTCGTCGTGGTCGGCGACACGTAGCGTCGCGCGGCGTGGGCCGACCTCTCTACGAAACATGGAATCAACAGAGGGGTGATGAGCAACCAATGGGGAGGGACCAATAGTGTGATGGGTTTAAAAAAAACAGAGGAGAACGACTCTGATTGGTTCAGGAAGTTTCCGTGAGTCCGCAGAGGAAGCCAGCGGCGTTTTTTTTTCCAGTTACCATTTCCTCAGTCAGTGTTCGCTTCTCCGAATCAAACCGGAACCACAAGAGTCCGTCTCTCCGACCGGTTTGACCCGGAATCACCCCCCCCCAAAAAAAAAAAAAAAGGTTGAATGGTCCAGTTCCGGCCCCGACGCAGAAGGATCTGGACGCCCCGCCCTCAGCTTCGGTCCGTCGGCGTCTCCTGCGTTGATCATCGAAAACAAAAACCTAGAACAATAAATCGTAATCATTCAATGTTTTTATTGCTGAATTAGAGATTTCCCCGAAACCAAAATAGTTAATCAGTGTCATAAAAAGCTCTAAAAGTTCCGATCCGTCCTCCGTTACGACGCGGATAAAGATTTAGCAAAATGACGTCTTTAGAAGTCGGACTAGTAGTAAGGCACTTCAAGAAAACGAGGCCCCCGTCTCAGGGAGGGGGGGACGTTCCGGGCTGGTTTCTTCGTCGATGGGGGGAGGGGGGGACGTCCTTCTGTGGTATGGCACTGCGGCGGGGGCGGGGCTTCAGTCTACGCCCACCATCGGAGGCTCCCCGTTAGGGAGGAGGTGCTCCAGGGGGGGCTTGGTGTGGATCTCCAGCAGGCCGTGGATGAAGCCTTCAGCGGGGGCCGCAGCGGCGGCGCCCCCTGGGGGAGAGCCGGAACGATCTTTGGCGCCGTCAGGTGTTGCGGAGGAGTCGGTGCTTGTCGTCGTCTTTGATTCAGTAGCTCGGGGAATTTCCGCGGAGGGCTCCTGCCGCGCGGCGTTGTCGTCGTCCGGTTCCTCTGCGGCGGCGGGCCGTGCCGGATCAGAACCGTCCCCCTCCGCCGAATCTTCCCTCTGAAACTCGCCCTCCTCCTCCAGCTCCTTGGCTCCGGCGCCGCCGCTCCCGCACTCGCTCTCGTTCTCCGACGGCGGGCAGGTGGAGGTCGGGGTGGGGGCGCGGGAGTCGCCGTCCTCGCTGACGTCGTCGCTGGCGCCGCGGGGCCTCAGGTGGATCCTCTGGTGGCGGACCAGGCTGTGCTTCAGGGTGAAGGTGCGCTCGCAGGTCTGGCACTTGTAGGGCCGCTCCCCTGGGGGACAGAGAGACGACAAACCGTCAGATTAGGCGGCGATCTTCTATTCCTGATTAATCTGATCTGGATTTCTTAATAATCTGATTGATCTTTAGTGACGACGTCGGCTGAGCTCATCGTAAAACCAGCTGATCAGTCGGGAATCGTCCCTCACTGGCAGCTCGGTTGGACAATGGAGATGCTGAGGGGTTACCATGACAACCAGACACTCAGCTCACCCGTTGCCCCACTGAGCCCTTCGTTAAATAAAGCGTCTAGCTACGGCTCTATCTTCCTGTGACCAATCAGAAGCCGCCGGTGGGCGGAGCCTCTGTCATTACCTGTGTGGGACCTCATGTGGCGGGTCAGGTCCTGCAGGGACCAGAATCTTTTCCCGCACTCGGTGCAGATCTTCTTCCTCTTGTCCACCCGTCCGCCCGCCGCCGCCTCCCCTCCCTCCGCGCTCTTTGGTTCAGACGCCTCCTCGTCGCTCCTCTCCTCCTTCTCCGACTCGCCGCTCTCCCCTCCGTCGCTCTCGTCTTCCTCCGCCTCCTTCTCTTCTGCCTCCAGCTCGGCAGCTTTGCCCTCCATCCCCTCCTCCTCCTCCTCCTCCACCACCTCCTTCGCGGCAGGAGGTGCCTCCTCCTCAGTCTTTGCCTGCGTCTCCTCGCAGAGGTGCGCCCTCTCGTGGCGAGCCAGGGTGGCGGCGTAGCGGAAGCTCTTGGCGCAGACCTGGCAGGCGTGTTTCTGGTCGGGCTTGGCTGCCGGGCTGCTGCTTCCCTCCTGGTCTTCGGAGATCTCCGCTGCTTCCCGGGGAGCAGAGGAGGGGGAGGAGGAGGGCGGCGCCTCCTGAGGAGGAGCAGAGCTAGTGGAAGACGAAGAGAGCTTGAAGTCGATGAGCTTCTTGCCAAAGTTCAGGTCGAGGCTCTTGTTGCTGTGACAGTCGTCGTCGTCTGTGACGTCGGCCTGAAGGTGGAAACGATCCTCAGCATCAGAAATCGCATTTAAAAACAGAAACTACGTGAAAAAAAGAGCAAATCTCCAGCCTGTTAGCCCTGAATCCTGTCTTACAGGCGGGAATATTTACCTTGCTGCTCAGTGGCTGCTTTCCTTCTGCTGCTCTGCTCTCTGGCGCCCCCTGCTGCTCAGCCTGCTCAGTGGTTTCTGCTTCCTGCTGCTCTGCAGCTGGACTGGAACCTGTGGGAGGATCAGTCTGGAGTCAGCCCGCTGAGTTCAAAGGAAAACCCAACTGATTCAAGCGTTATCATTGGCTGACCTTGGCTTGCTTTGGGGGCGGGGCTCAGCTGGGTGACCTCAGGAGGGGCGGGGCTGTTAACGGTGGATGGCGGGCCTGGTTCTGTGGTGAGGTCTCTGGGTTCCGGCGCTGGTTGCTCCGTCTCCGACTGGCTCTCTGCAGAACACAAAGGAACCGTCAGCCTGAGGGAGAGCGGACCCCCGCGGGGGTCGATACCAGACTCGGTGAGAAGCAGTCTGACCGGCGCTCTCGTGTGAGCCGTCGTTCACGATGGCGCCGTTGCGTCGCAGCGTCCTGTGGGTCACGCCGTGTTTGCGCAGAAGGTGGCGCTCACAGTTGGACTTGGTGGAGAAGAAGGCGTCGCAGCGGGGGCATGGAAACGGCTTCTGGCCTGGAGGAGATGGAGGAACGCCTCGGTTAGTGGTTCTGACCCGTGCGAAGTCAGAGAGGGCGCTGCTGACGCGGATCTACGGCCCAGAGGAGAACGCTTCCATTCTAGCTTTCTAGAAGCTCTCATTTCTAGTCTGAGTTTATCATTCAGTCGATCCTTTCCTCACTGAGACACACGGCATCTCTCTCAGTCTGGGTACTCGTGCGTTGTTGTGAATCCTCATCACTGTTCCATTTCGCAACACAACAGACAGAGAACGGACAAAGTCCGTTAGCCCGTCTGCAGCAGCCAGCCAGGGCTAACGTTAGCCCGTCTGCAGCAGCCAGCCAGGGCTAACGTTAGCCCGTCTCTAGTCGCCCTCTCTCTGCATAGCCGTGTGTGAAGGACCGCTGGCTAGGATGGCGATTTTTTTGTTTTATTTAGCAAAATGTTAATTTTATTTGTGTTTATCTGACTGTGTTTATTGTTATTCCCCCAATAAATGAAAAAAAGTCAATAATTTAATAATAATAATTTATTATTATGTAGAGACTATTAATAACAGACTAGCTTTGAAGGTGGTGATGTCATCAGTACGCTTCTTCCCGTTCTCCCAGAGTCCAGACTTTCTTGGGTTCTAGTCAAGAACGGACTTGGCGAGAACACGAGTCCGTACTCGCGTTCTAGTGAATTGATAAACAGCCAGGCTGTCTGCACGTCCACCCCAACCCCTCCATAGGGCACTACAGTGGTTACGCCATTTTCTATGAATGTCGGAACGTCTAAATGATGAAAACGTAGTGGACTCACAATTTCCCGTCACAGATATATCCCAGAATGCTTTGCAAGAGCTCTCCTTGCAAAGGATCATGGGATTNCCTCCTCCTCCTCCTCCACCACCTCCTTCGCGGCAGGAGGTGCCTCCTCCTCAGTCTTTGCCTGCGTCTCCTCGCAGAGGTGCGCCCTCTCGTGGCGAGCCAGGGTGGCGGCGTAGCGGAAGCTCTTGGCGCAGACCTGGCAGGCGTGTTTCTGGTCGGGCTTGGCTGCCGGGCTGCTGCTTCCCTCCTGGTCTTCGGAGATCTCCGCTGCTTCCCGGGGAGCAGAGGAGGGGGAGGAGGAGGGCGGCGCCTCCTGAGGAGGAGCAGAGCTAGCGGAAGACGAAGAGAGCTTGAAGTCGATGAGCTTCTTGCCAAAGTTCAGGTCGAGGCTCTTGTTGCTGTGACAGTCGTCGTCGTCTGTGACGTCGGCCTGAAGGTGGAAACGATCCTCAGCATCAGAAATCGCATTTAAAAACAGAAACTACGTGAAAAAAAGAGCAAATCTCCAGCCTGTTAGCCCTGAATCCTGTCTTACAGGCGGGAATGTTTACCTTGCTGCTCAGTGGCTGCTTTCCTTCTGCTGCTCTGCTCTCTGGCGCCCCCTGCTGCTCAGCCTGCTCAGTGGTTTCTGCTTCCTGCTGCTCTGCAGCTGGACTGGAACCTGTGGGAGGATCAGTCTGGAGTCAGCCCGCTGAGTTCAAAGGAAAACCCAACTGATTCAAGCGTTATCATTGGCTGACCTTGGCTTGCTTTGGGGGCGGGGCTCAGCTGGGTGACCTCAGGAGGGGCGGGGCTATTATTGGTGGATGGCGGGCCTGGTTCTGTGGTGAGGTCTCTGGGTTCCGGCGCTGGTTGCTCCGTCTCCGACTGGCTCTCTGCAGAACAGAAAGGAACCGTCAGCCTGAGGGAGAGCGGACCCCCGCGGGGGTCGATACCAGACTCGGTGAGAAGCAGTCTGACCGGCGCTCTCGTGTGAGCCGTCGTTCACGATGGCGCCGTTGCGTCGCAGCGTCCTGTGGGTCACGCCGTGTTTGCGCAGAAGGTGGCGCTCACAGTTGGACTTGGTGGAGAAGAAGGCGTCGCAGCGGGGGCATGGAAACGGCTTCTGGCCTGGAGGAGATGGAGGAACGCCTCGGTTAGTGGTTCTGACCCGTGCGAAGTCAGAGAGGGCGCTGCTGACGCGGATCTACGGCCCAGAGGAGAACGCTTCCATTCTAGCTGTCTAGAAGCTCTCATTTCTAGTCTGAGTTTATCATTCAGTCGATCCTTTCCTCACTGAGACACACGGCATCTCTCTCAGTCTGGGTACTCGTGCGTTGTTGTGAATCCTCATCACTGTTCCATTTCGCAACACAACAGACAGAGAACGGACAAAGTCCGTTAGCCCGTCTGCAGCAGCCAGCCAGGGCTAACGTTAGCCCGTCTGCAGCAGCCAGCCAGGGCTAACGTTAGCCCGTCTCTAGTCGCCCTCTCTCTGCATAGCCGTGTGTGAAGGACCGCTGGCTAGGATGGCGATTTTTTTGTTTTATTTAGCAAAATGTTAATTTTATTTGTGTTTATCTGACTGTGTTTATTGTTATTCCCCCAATAAATGAAAAAAAGTCAATAATTTAATAATTATTTATTATTATGTAGAGACTATTAATAACAGACTAGCTTTGAAGGTGGTGATGTCATCAGTACGCTTCTTCCCGTTCTCCCAGAGTCCAGACTTACATGGGTTCTAGTCAAGAACGGACTTGGCGAGAACACGAGTCCGTACTCGCGTTCTAGTGAATTGATAAACAGCCAGGCTGTCTGCACGTCCACCCCAACCCCTCCATAGGGCACTACAGTGGTTACGCCATTTTCTATGAATGTCGGAACGTCTAAATGATGAAAACGTAGTGGACTCACAATTTCCCGTCACAGATATATCCCAGAATGCTTTGCAAGAGCTCTCCTTGCAAAGGATCATGGGATTTTATCTTTTTTTTTGGGTGGAGAGAATAAAGATGGCGCAGGCGAGGAGGCGGAGTCTCATGACCAACGGGGAGTGAAAAGTAGTGGTGATCTATCTGAACGGTGATTTAACCAAGTTCACTATAGAGTCCAGTATGTAGTGATGGAGGGGTCAGAGGTCAAAGGTCAGACTGGATGTTTGACACAACCTCAGTCTGCTGCTAGAGAGAGATCTAATCAACCAATTAACCAGATAACTAATCAACCAACCATCTGGTTTAGATCTTATAACCGTTTCTCCCTCTGCCGGTGGTGCCGCCTCCCACTGTCGCCTTATGCTTGATCAGGAGGAATTACTGACAATAACGGGACACCAGATTCTGATCTGTTTTATCAACTGGATCAAACCGGTTTATAGATGAAACCTCTGTAGTTGTGTGATCTGAAGCAGCCCTGTAGGCCCCGCCCCCCGGCCTCAGGTGTTCCCTCCTACCTGTGTGGGTCAGCATGTGTCTCTGCAGCGAGCTCATCCAGGGGAAGACCCGCGGGCAGAAGGGGCAGGTCATCTTCTGCACCGAGTTGGAGTAGGCGTTCTTCTTCCCTTTGGTCTGTGGTACCGTCATGGCCGCCACAGCCCCGGCGGGCTTCGCCTCCTCGCCGCCCCTCCCCTCGTTCTCCTCCGCTCCTCCGGCTCGCTCCACATCTGTTCAGAGGAAGGAGTCTGAGTTAATCAGAGATCGGTTTCCACCGCCGCCTTTCCGGGCGCCATCTCACCTTTCTTCGCCGTCAGCTCTGCGGTTCCGGTCTGCAGATAGGTGCTGAACTTGTTGGCGTCAGTCGTGGCGAGCATCTTCTCCACGCTGGCAAACTCTCCGCTGGATTCCAGGTCGATCCCGCCGGCAGCGACCTTCTCCTTCGCTGCCAGAGCCGCCGGCTTCTTCCTGGACCGCCGTCTGCGAGGAGAGAACACATCAGATCCTGCGCCGCCAAGGGAGGAGGGGAGGAGGTGAAGGAGGAGTACCTGGAGGTTCTGTCGGACGCATCGTCACCCGGAGCATCCAGGATGGCGGAGGACGGCGAGGCGTCGGGGTCGGCCTGCGAGGATGAGGGGTTTCCGTCCAGCATGCCCTGAGCTGCAGAGACGGAGCTGATGATCTGAGCGATGGAGGCGAGCGGCGCCAGATCCTTCACAGAGGGGGGGGAGGAGGTGGCGGGGGCGGGTTTGGGCAGCAGCGGCTTGAGGCGCTGAGCTCGGCCGGCGGAGGGAGGCGTGGCTCCAGCGGGAAGCTGGTAGCCGCTCAGCAGGGGAGGAGGCTGCAGAGGAAGGAGGGCCGTCTTCTCCTCGGTCGCCACGGCGAGCTGGTGCTGCGGCTCCATGGCGGCATTCTGCTCCGTCTTCATTTCCCTCTCCGCACCGCCGTCCGCCTCCCGGCGCTGCCGCTTGCTGGGGATGGACAGGTCGATGGGCTGGTCCGAGTCGGAGCAGTCGAAGCCGTGGGAGGAGTTCTCCGTTTTGATGACGGGAGACGCCGTCTGGCTGCCCCGCCCCTTGGCAGAGAAGTCCAGCGGCTGGTCCAGTTCTACGGCGTAAGCCATTTCCTCCGCCTTCACCTGCAGGAGCATGGCGGGCTGACTGATCCCGTTCAACGCCGCTGGATTCAGGGCCGTGCCGGCGGCGGCGGGCAGTAGCGTGGTGATGTGACCCTCGATCTCGCGCTCCTGGACCTCCGGGTGCTGCTTCAGCAGGTGATGGATGCAGTTCCGTTTGGCCAGGAAGGCGGCGCCGCAGCGGCGGCACTCAAACGGCTTCCTCTGACAGCCGTTGTGCGTGCGCAGGTGGATCTGCAGCGCCCGGTACGTCTTCAGGTCCTCGCCACAGAAGCGGCAGGTGGTTTCGCAGGCCGTCTCCGCCTCCGGCGTGGTGCCGGGGGGAGCGGCGGTGATGGACGGGGAGGAGAAGGTGACGTACTTGATGTTCTTCTCGATGTCCTTCCTGGACGTCTTGGCGTGCTTCTTCCTGAGGTGGCGCTCGCAGTTGGCCTTGACGGTGAAGGGGTAGTGGCACATGCGGCAGACGTAGGGCCGCTCGCCGCTGTGCGTGCGCAGGTGGCGGATCAGCGTGGCCTTGTCCGGCGCCACGTAGTCACACATGTTGCACTGGTGTGGCAGGATGCCCAGGTGGAAGCGCATGTGGGCCTGCAGGGCGCCAGACAGAGGGAACACCTGGTCGCAGAAGCGGCAGGGGAACGTCCCTTTGGCGGCGGCGGGCCCGGCTTTGCCTCCCGCCTTCCGGACGTTTAGCCCCGCCTCCTCCTGGACCACCGTGGCGGCGGCCGGCGGCGAGTCGGACAGCGCCGTTTTGGCGTCGCCCGGCGACTCTGCTTCCATGTGGGGGCCGTCCCCCGCCGAGGATGGCGACTTGAAGAGGGAGGGCGTTGGGGGAGGCAGGCTGGGGCTGATGCAGCCCAGTGAGGCCTGCTGGGAGCTCTGCAGGGGGGGAGGGGTGGTGGCGCTGAGGCTGCAGCGAGGGCTGATGGGAGGTTTGGGCTTCAGCGGCGGCATGGCCTTCTGACCCGGGAGCTGACCTGGAGGAGGAGACAGGATGAAGACAAAGCGTCCAGAACCGGGGGACGGGAGAACCGGGGGACCGGAGAACCAGAGAACTGGGGGACGGGGGGACACTCACCAGAGAAACCCGGAGCCTTGGCCAGAGGAGGAAGCCCCATATGGTTGGGCGCCGCGGCCGCCACCTTCAGGATCTGCTGGATGTCGGCCAGCTCCATCACGCTGGCGGCGCCGGACTCCCCCGGCTTACAGCTGGACAAGGCGCCGCTGCCCGTGGCGGCGCCCCCCTCCGGCTGCAGCAGGAAGCCCGCCTGGAAAGGCTGCAGGGACAGCAGGTTGAGGGCGTCCCGCTGCGACAGGCCCTGCAGGGCGGAGCTGGACGCCTCCAGCAGCGGGATGCTGAGGGCGGCCAGCCCCCCCACACCCAGGCCCAGGGTCACCCCCAGGCCCCCGGACAGGAAGGCGGCGGCCGGCTCCTGGGGGAGGCTGAAGGACAGCGGCTCCACGTGGATCACCTTGATGCTGTCCAGGTGGGCCTGATGGATCTCGTCGTCCGTCGGACCGAGCTTCACCTGGAAGTCCAACAGAACAAGGATCAGGAGGGGTTTGGAGGAGGAGCAGGAGGAGGAGGAGGAGGAGGAGGAGGAGCAGGAGGAGGAGCAGCCCACCTTAGAGACGTGCTGCAGGCCCAGACCCTCCAGGAAGCAGGACTGCTCTGATGCCGGGGGTCCAGCTTCAGCGTCCTGAGCTTCCTCGGCCCGCCTCCCTCCGTTGGCCTTCACTCTGTCCTCGACCTCAGCAGCGGGTTTCTCCGCGTGGGAGACGGTTCTATGGAGGTCCAGGGCGGAGCGCAGAGGGAAGGCCTTATCGCAGGAGTCGCAGACAAAACGGTGGAACTTACTGATGCAGCGCCGCAGGTTGGACTCACACCAGACCTGGAGGGACAGACGGACGGGTCAGAGACCTGACGGTTCAGAGCAGCGACGCCGATGGCGGCGAGGGGTGGGTGGGGCTCTACCTGAGCGATGTGAGCAAACTTCTTGCAGGAAAAGTCGATGAAGGCGAGGTCGTTGAAGCCGGTGGGGATGGAGGGGTTGTTCTGGATGAAGGGACGACCGCTGGGGTCCTGTGGGAGGAGCTTATGGACGCCAGCATTGTGGCGCAGCAGGCCGCGGTGGGTTCTGAACGAAAGGCAGCAGAGATCACACCTGTAGAGGAGATCAAAGGAGACGCTCAGGTGATCTATCTCTATAGATCTGCTGCTATAGGCTTAGACTGCTGGAGGACATAGGGACCCCTTTTTCATCATTCTGCTTCATTCTATCTCTATAGATCTGCTGCTATAGGCTTAGACTGCTGGAGGACATAGGGACCCCTTTTTCATCATTCTGCTTCATTCTATCTCTATAGATCTGCTGCTATAGGCTTAGACTGCTGGAGGACATAGGGACCCCTTTTTCATCATTCTGCTTCATTCTATCTCTATTCTCCCACTCTGCAGAATCTGTTAGTTCAATCTCTAACGTTCTGCTCTCTCTGCTTTTTCTCATAGTAGCTTCATCTGGTCTGTTCCTGTTTGGCTGTGACTCCATCCTGGAGAGAAATATCAGCTGTGCTGCTGCCATCAACACCTTTGTTTCTAGATGTTGGAGCTTGGCCTGTTTTCCAGTGTAGTCCTGTTTCTCTGACTGTGACTAACTGGATGTGCTCTCTTCATCCTCTGACATGGGAGCTGGCTCGGAGCTCGTCTGCCTGGCTGTGTGTTTCCTGGACGGGGCCGCCTGTGGAGCTGGTTGACAGTTGCCTTTTGTATCTATGCTTCTTTTTCTATGTCTGCTTCTGTCTCCTTGAACCCCAGTGGGCCTCAGCAGATGGCCGCTCACACTGAGCCTGGTTCTGCTGGAGGTTTCTTCCTGTTCAAAGGGAGTTTTTCCTCTCCACTGTCGCTACAAGCATCAAAGTGCCCTGAGATGTGATGTGAATTGGCGCTATAGAAATAACCTGTCAGCTGTCTGAGTTCTTCCATCAAACTAACTTTCCTTTCTCTCCTCTCCTCTCCTCTCTCCTCTCCTCTCCTCTCCTCTCCTCTCCTCTCCTCTCCCTGCAGTGCAGTCTATCCTCTTACCGGCTGATTAAGGAGGATTTACCTCTAAGTATTCTCCTTCCTCCATAACGAGCTCAGCGCCGCCTGCTGACCTCATTCCTTCCCTCCTGTCCTTCATGTTTTCTCCTCATATTGTTTTCTAATTTTCCACTTTGATCTTTCCTCCTTTGCTTCCTGGTTAATTTTCCCGCAGGAACAAACTGACCTCGGGTGTCTCTGATTGGCTGAGATGGGTGAGTTCAGGTCGTGTACCTGAGCATGGTGTCTGGATGAGTGTCCATGTGAGCGTCCAGGTCCAGTCTGGAGCTGCAGGTCTTAAAGCAGATGGGACACGGCAGCAGCTCCTCCTCGGAGCCCTGGACCGCCATGAACTCGTCCGCCGCCGCATCCTCCATCACCTGGACACAGAACCGAGCCGTTCTAGTTCTCTGAGGAACACGGGCCGGATGGAGCCCTGAGCGGGAAGAACCGGTTACCTTCTTACTGGGCGGCTCGTCTCCGAGCTCCTCCTCCAGGCCCTGCCGCCGCTTCATGGAAGGACGGCGGCGTTTGGTCGGGGAGGGAGGGCTGCTGAGGGGGATCAGACCGTTCGGGTCCTTGTCGTGGATCTTCATGTGCCTGAAGAGGAGGAGAGATGAAGAAACCGGTCAGACCCAAGGGATTCTGGGAAAACATTACGGTCCAGCTCCGTCTGACCCCGAACACTGAGACTGTGTGAGACATGAGGGGGAGAAAGGAGACGTCAGAGGGAGTAAGGAGGCGTCAGAGGGAGAAAGGAGACGTCAGAGGGAGT
>NW_015151274.1:180116-183432 GCF_000732505.1 Cyprinodon variegatus | reverse complement strand
GAGGGTATAAGGAGGCATCAGAGGGTATAAGGAGGCATCAGAGGGTATAAGGAGGCATCAGAGGGTATAAGGAGGCATCAGAGGGTATAAGGAGACATCAGAGGGTATAAGGAGGCGTCAGAGGGAAAAAAGGAGACGACAGAAGGAAAAAGGAGACATCGGAGGAAAAAAGGAGGCAACGGAGGCAGAAAGGAGGCATCAGAGGCAGTAAGGAGACATCAAAGGGAGTAAGGAGGCATCAGAGGGAGGGGAGGAGGTATCAGAAGGAGTAAAGAGACATAAGAGGAGACATCAGAGGGTGTAAGGAGGCATCAGAGGGAGTAAGGAGACATCAAAGGGAGTAAGGAGGCATCAAAGGGAGTAAGGAGGCATCAAAGGGAGTAAGGAGGCATCAAAGGGAGTAAGGAGGTGGGGACAGATGGAGCAATAGATGACATTAAAAAAAAACAGACAGAGAACAAGGAGGAGATGATAAAAAGGAGGCTGAGGAGGAAAGTGTGTAAACAATAGATAAGATGGATGAAGAAAGAAAGGACAGGAGGAGACGCAAAGAGGAGGGAGGTTGTAAAGCAGGAGGATGATTTTATAGAAAACAAGAGGAAGGAGATCTGGGTCAAAGAGAATAAGGAGTCAAAAGGTGACATCAGGAGGTGCTGCTTCAAGGTGTCATCTATTAATAGAGGCCTCAGGCAGCCGCTGGACGACCATAAGAGGTCCTGACAGCCAGTCAGCAGATCTGGGAGCAGCTGACAGGAAGCGGCTCATTAACCAATCAAAACTCAGGGAAGCAGTGGGCCAATGAGGGAGCGAGGTCTGCAGCAGACGAACCCGTGACCCAACAAGCGTCCAATCAGAGACGGGCCAGCCTGCAGAGTCAGCAGAAACAGATACAGAGCAGAGGGAGAGAGCAGACAGCTGCTGAGAGGAGGAGGAGGAGGAGGAGGGATGGAAGCAAGGGAAGAGGAGTTTGATGAAGGAGAAACTTAAAGAGGAAACAAGGAGGAGAAAAAAAACAGCAGGAAAGGAAAAAATAAAGAATAAAATAAAATGAAGAGTGCAGGAGTCCCAGGGAAGAAAGGGTTAAACAGACCCACAGGACAGAAAAAGGGAAAAAAGGAGAAGAAGCTAAGACAAAGAAAGGAGGGAGGAGGAGGAGGAGGAGGATTACACAAGATGGAAGGAAAAGGAGGAATTTATATTAAGGGAAAATCTTCCTCTGGTCTCAGTTTTCACCTCAGCTCTGTTCAAACATTAAAACTAAATGAGCCGTTTCATATCTTCTCCTCCTGAGGAGGCCCTCAAATCTCAAAGGATGCTGCTCCTCATCTTCGCTCCCCCCCCCTCCCCCAGCTCCGTCTGCAGTTTGCATTGGAAATGAGTTTCAGAAAAGTCTGGATCGGATCGGACCGGAAAAACCGGCTCTCTGCTCGACCTGCAGCAGCACCAGGGGAGCCTCTCAAACTACATTACCCATCAGCCCCATGGTGCTGAGTGAAGAAAAGAAATGCTTTACTAGAACATGTCTGCACATCTCCAGACATCTAACCTGTTGCTTTGCATCACGTTGCTGCATCATCTCCTCTCTGATGCTTTTTCCCACCAAACCGGTTCCTGTGTTTGTTTAGCTTTAGTTCTGAGTCCAGACCAAGCCGCACACCGAGCTGCGTTCACAGTCACCGTTCTATAAGTTGACTGTTTTACCACTCCAACTGGAGTTTATAAATGCAGAATAAAGCTACCGATGAAAAAACCTGTAGGATGTTGTTTATAACTCCAGATTAGGAAAAGCCATTACGAGCCACAGAAAGCATTTATACACACCACTAGTTGGTTCTAAATTCACTGTCTGATTATACGCAGTGGACTGTTTATAACTCCTGATCAGAGTGTAGAACAGCCAGTTTGAACTATAGACAAAACACCACCAGTTGTTTCTAACAGAGTTTATAAATCCAGACTGAAACGGTTTGTGTAATCTGCAGCTGTTTATAACATCAGATATTAGAAAAGCCAGTCTGTACTGTAAACAGCCTTTATAAACACCACCAGTTGTTTCTAACAGAGTTTATAAATCCAGACTGAAACGGTTTGTGTAATCTGTTTGCAGCTGTTTATAACATCAGATATTAGAAAAGCCAGTCTGTACTGTAAACAGCCTTTATAAACACCACCAGTTGTTTCTAACAGAGTTTATAAATCTAGACTGAAACGGTTTGTGTAATCTGTTTGCAGCTGTTTATAACATCAGATATTAGAAAAGCCAGTCTGTACTGTAAACAGCCTTTATAAACACCACCAGTAGTTTCTAACAGAGTTTATAAATCTAGACTGAAACGGTTTGTGTAATCCGTTTGCAGCTGTTTATAACATCAGATATTAGAAAAGCCAGTCTGTACTGTAAACAGCCTTTATAAACACCACCAGTTGTTTCTACTGGTGTTTATAAATCCAGACTAAAACAGCTTGCGTAAAACTTGTGGACTATTGTTAACGGCGCCGTCGATCACTTCTGCAGCATCAGATCAGAACAGCCAGTTTTAACCATAAACAGCATTTATAAACACCACTAGCTGTTTCATTAAGTGTTTATAAATTAGACCTATTTGCAGAGAAGAAGAGATCAATAAGTTACAAACTTGTCTGACTATTTTCTTTCTTGCTACTTCTAGTGGTTTCAGTCCATCTGTGTCTTTGCAACTTGTAGGTTAACCGATTAAGATTCTGTTTTTTCTATCTAGATGCAGCTCTATAGATGTACGAGTGACCTATCTTTGTTCAGCTGCTATACGTCTTGTTGCTACGTTTCTGTGGGCTCCTTTAAGGTCTCTGCATCTCATTCATCTTGTTTGAGGTCTGGTTGATCTTTTTGTTTAATCATTAATTGGTGAGACTTTACAAAAACCATCATAAACGGTAAAGAGATAATTTATTAATTATTTGAAAAAACTGGAAACGTACATCTATAAGCAGCATTGGGCTATAAGCTGCTAATATCTACTGAACTGTCTGCCACTAAACCTGTAGGGGGAGCTCTACTTATAGCCCCCGGTGTAGGGAAGAAGGAGAATGCTAGCTCCCGTTAGCTTGTTAGCTTGCAGCAGTAAGAGCTTCTAAAGAAAGATGGAGCTTCATCAGCTTTTTCTTTCAGCTCTGCAGGAGTTGAGCTCAGTCTCTTCATTGGTTCAGCAGCTTTAATGCAGCAAATAAACGTCAAAATGTGGGAATTTGTGACATTTATTCTCCGTCGTGCCTAATGCTAGCATGTTCTTGTGCTAAATGAAAATTAGCCACTCATTCTTTGACTTCCACCTCTGGC
>NW_015151274.1:175875-178873 GCF_000732505.1 Cyprinodon variegatus | reverse complement strand
GAGATGAAAAGAAAAACTAAAGATGAGACAGATCCTGGACACAGAGCAGCTCTATTTTCTTGAAGCCAGAGAGCAGAAGAATAAATGGGCTGGTTGTGTTTGCGTCGGCCTCCAGTCATTCCTTCCTGCCCACGGCTCTTCATGCCGCAGCAGCAGACGGAGGAAGAGGGACGGAGCATGGATCCATCTCTCTTTCTCTGACTCTAAAAACTTTTGGTTTCAGTCTTCCAGTTGGACGCGTGTTTGACTGAAACGTCTGTTAATGAGCAGCGCAGTCTGGGCCTCACTGATAAATGACTGGGTGGAGCCCTGGGTGGGTGTTTGATGGGGGAGAGTGGATCTAAAATCTCGCCTTACTTCCTGTGCACCCCCCCCCTACGCCTGCAGTCTTGTCCCTGGCGGTGGAATCAGCGTACCAGATGATGATGGAGGAGTAGAAGTGCCTAGCTTAACCACCTTAACCACTGGATGTGGACTTCAGGACGCAGTGGATCGTATCAGAGAACTAAACGACACCCGGAGGCTGTGTGTGGATGTGTGCGCTGTGGGTCACCTGTGCATGTTGCCGTTGGTGGTGAACGTCTGTCCGCAGATGGTGCATTTGTACGGCCTCTCCCCGCTGTGGACCAGCATGTGTCGGTCCAGCGACGAGGCCGAGCTCAGGCACTTCCCGCAGATGCTGCAGGAGTGATCGGTGGCGCCGGTGTCGGCGTTGTGCTGCAGGAGAACGACAGCTCAGGTGTTGTTTCGGCTCGGCTGCGGCGCGCGGTGTGGGGGGTGGGGCTTACCTGTCGGATGTGCATGGTCAGCTGGTGCTGCGTCTGGCAGTTCTTGTCGCACAGCGGGCAGATGAAGGCCAAGCTGTCGTCTTTGGTGTCCTGAGGAGACATTAAAACCGCGGCGTGAGACAGAGAATCGATCTTCCTCCGGCAGGAGATTGATTCCACAGAGAAGCAGCTCGTTGCCATGGTGATTCCCTCCTTTTTTTTTCATTTAGCAGAGTCAAAGGCACAGCCCACAGCATCACTTTTATAGTCAGACCTTCTGGAGGCGTCCTCCAGGTCCAGTTTGGACAGAAAGGGCATGTGGGGTCGTCTCTCTGCTCGCTGGGCTCTGATTGGTCAGAAAATAGCTCCTCTAGCACTGAGGGGCAGGAAGTGGGACAGGGGGAGCATTCTGGGGCAGGAAGTGGGACAGGGGGAGCATTCTGGGGCAGGAAGTGGGACAGGGGGAGCATTCTGGGGCAGGAAGTGATCATTTTCTGATCAGACAGAACCTGAGGAGCCGAACCACACGGACATCTAGAGGACACGCCCCCCCGCTGAGGAGAAACCTTCACACACACACACACATATTGTGTCACAATATCCTTGTGGGGACCTTCCATTGACTTCCATTCATTTCCCACTAATTTATATGGCCTAACCATGACCCTTGCCCTAACCCTAACCATTACCGACACACACCTATCCCTAAACCTAACCTAAACTCTATTCACACCTTAGTCCTAAACCTAACCCCCACCCCAAGAAGAGAAACTTTCCTTATGGGGACCAGTTGTTGGTCCCCACAAGTACCTATGAGTCCCCAAAATGTAGCATATTCCTAGGAAATTGTCCCCACCAGGTATTAAAGACATGGCCACACACACACACACACATCCTCGGCTCAGGAGGCAGAACTTCCTATTTCCTGTTTGAGGCACAGGAAGCCCTGACAGGAGCAGGAATGCCCCAGTGCATGATGGGAAAGGAGGAAAGTAGCACGGCGGCGAGGCCTGCGTTTCCTACCTGGTTGCGTCGAGCGTTGCGACCTGGCGGGGCTCTCATGGCGGCCGTCAGAGACTTGCTGGGCGAGGGGCTGCGCACAGAGACACAGAACTACGTTACATAGATGCTGACTCTGATAAACCCAGAGGGGTTCAAAGCCGTGGAGCAACTTTATCCCACATCTGGTCGGTTTTTGATCTGAAACGGTTCGGTTTGTCTTCCTGCTCTGGAAAAACTATTTAGAAATAAGTAAATATGTCTTAAATTAAATGTATTTACCATTAATTTGAGAAGGTAAAGTAGAAAGTTTGCTAATAGAATGAGTATTTTTACTCTTAAAATAAGATAAATAGATAATATGCACTTGAAATAATAGTTTTTTTCTTTTATTTTAAATGTAAATTGTCTTTTTCCATTGGATAAATGTTTTATCTCCTCCATTCAAGAACAAACGCACCTATTTAAAGAAAAAAAATGACTCATCTAGAATTAATTTTTTCAGTGCAGGTTCAATTCCCTCAGCACCGACCCGATGAAGCAAGGCAGTGTGTTACGTTTGCATCAGTTACACTAAAGCAGACAGTTTAACCGCCTGCCTTAAAGAGACAGTTTGAGGAATTTTAAACATTGAACAGCTGTTGGCTAATCAGAGTTCTGCTGACTCAGCAGATTCTCGTCACTCTGAGCCGCTCGGCAGAAACTCCCCAACAGGCTGAAGGAGAAACTGAAGGAGAAACAAGTCTGACGCCATAAATAAACAAACTACAGATTTAGATTAAAACCTTCTAAAAATGAGATCAAAGGCTAATTAAGAAGTTTAATCACCTTTTTTGGTCTCGATTATAAACTTATATAAAGCAGAGATGGAGGGATTTATAGTCCGACTGATGTTTGTTTTGTTTTTCTCACATCAGCAGCAGCTTCTGTCTGGATGCGTTCGCTGATGTGTCAGAGCATCATGGCTGCTCCCTCCATCTTCCAACCTCTGCTAACGTTTGTTTTTTTTTTTTATTTAGAAGTTTTAGTTCATGTTTAAACTGAGACTTCTTTAATATTTGTTAGAAGTTTGTCATTTTTATCACACAAATAGAGGAAGAAATGTAATATCCGCTTAAAAAAATGGGCCCAAAGTCAAGTAAACTTCTCGGCCTTCCACCCTAAAGACCCGGTAAATCTTTTTCTTCTGTGAGTGAAATCATTTTGGAAGCAAAACTTGATCTATCTCTATA
>NW_015151274.1:172359-175705 GCF_000732505.1 Cyprinodon variegatus | reverse complement strand
GATGATCTGGTTGATCTGGATCTATAAAGTGACCTGAGATGACATGATGTGAATTGGAGCTATAGAAATAAACTGAATAGAATTGAATTTTATTTCCAGAGGCTACCCTAGTTTAGCCGATGTCTTAATAATCATCATAAACTGATTTCGGTCCAAAGGGATTAAACTTGGTCCTCCTCAGGATTCCAGTCAGGTAGAAAAAACGTCTCATAATTAAAATCTAATACAAAAGTTTAAAAAAATGTATTAAATTATTCACGTTTATATTTTTCTAAATAAAATTTAAATAAAATCAGATCAGAAATGAGAAAGTTGTTTAAAAAAGGAGATAAAGCTCATAGAGCCGCTTCAGTCTGACCTGGGAGAAGGTCCAGCCGAGGAGCTGGTGGAAGGAACGCCGCTCTCTCCTTCATTTCCTCCTCCTCCGTTGATCGTCCCGGCGGCTGACATCACCGTTGACATCATGGCGTTGATGGAGGACAGGTCTCCGTTCTGGAGCGGTTCTGCTCCCTCCTTGGCTCCGTTGATGGCAGCTGGAGAAGCAGATGTCACCGGCGGCCTCGCCGGGTCCGGCTCCTCCGTGATGGAGGCGTCTCTGCTATCTTTCAGCTCGTTGAGCGTCGCCTCCTCCTTCAGGAGCCCGTCCTCCATGTCCACCTGCCTGCTGGCTCCTTCCTCCTCCTGAAGCTTCTCCATGACTGCTGGGAAGAGAACAAACCCAGCAGATGTTAGCTTCTGCTGTTCAAATACAGACGAGGCGAGAATTCTGGTCTGCTGGAGCTAAAACTGACCGAGAACCTGGTTCTGACCCAGAGTCAGCGGCGCCAAGGCTGCACTGCAAAAAATCCCAATCTAGATTAGTCAGTTTTTCTTAAAATAAGGGCCTTTTTTCTTGAATTGAGGAGGTAAAAGAGACATTTTGCCAATGGAACAAGAAAATTAACATTTAAAATAAGAAAACATAACTGCATCGTCTTATTTCAGGTGCATATTATCTAATTATCTTACTTTAAGAATAGAAATACTCATTCCATTGGTAGATCATTTGATTTACCTGCTCAAAATAAGAGTAAATATACTGAATTTAAGACGTATTTACTAAATTAAAAAAAATGTTTTTTTGCAGTGTGGACCAGATGCTAATTGCACTGCCAAAACGATCTAGAAATAAGTAAAACTTTCCTAAATTTAGTGTATTTACCCTTAATTTGAGTAGCTAGATGAGTTTACTCTTAAGATAAATAGATAAAATGCACCTCAAATAAGACAATATAATAGTTTTTTCTTATTTTAAATGTTAATTTTTTCCTCAATTCAAGAAAAAAGTCACTTATTTTAAGAAAAAAAAAGGAATTATCTAGATTTAAATTTTTTCCAGTGTGATGCGTTCAGGTTCTAGCAAACCCAACATGTTTAACCGCGAGATCGCTGCTGGAGAACCGCTAGAACTGGATCCGTGGGTTCCAGTGACCGCTGATATGGTCACACAGACGGAGCGCTCTGATTGGCTGCTGAAAGGCAGCACTGTTTAACAGACGGCAAAAGATGGCGGCAGGAGGAGGAAGCTGTTCGGCAGAAACAGGCCGATGCTTTTTGCTAAAGGAGAAACAAGACGTGAAAAACAGAAACCAAGCGTTTCATTTAAACTTTTTGATTAAAATCCCTCCATCTTCTAACCTTTGCTAATGTTTTATTAGATAAAGAAGTTTGTTTAGTTTATGTTTAAACTAAGACTTCTTTAATATTGCAGTATGTCATTTTTATCACTCAAATAGAGGAAGAAACATAATATAGGCGAACTTCTGGGACAAATGGTTTGATAAAAAGCAATGATTTGACATATAAATATGATTTTAGGCCTGACTTTAAGTCCTCCATAGACTCTGTCACTGAGGCCCGCCCTTAATTTTTATTTTATTTCGTTCTTATTTATTTTATTTTATCTCTCCTTGTTAAATTTTTTATAAATATGTTCTTTGCTTGCGGTAATATTGGAACAATTAGAGCTAAACGTGGCGTCAGCTGCAGGATAAAACCCTGATCTGGTCTCAGTTTGAACTGAACCCAGATCAGCGTCAGACTTTAGAACCAAGGACCGGAAAAAGGAGCCTAAATCCAAGGAGAGGAGGGAATAACGCTGCCGACGTTTCTACATCTGCTTCCAGACATCATCTCACACACAGAACGCTGACGCTCCCGCATTCCTGCACATCCCTGCAAAGGTCAGCGCCGCTGAAAGGTCCGACCCGCGTCCGTCTGGGAACCTCTTTAGAAGCTAACAACCTGAGGGGCAGCATCAATGCTCATACTGTCTAAAGTCTTTAATAGATCTAAATTGATTTTAAAATCTAGTTGAAAAACTTCATGTTTTCAGCACCAAAAAGAACCCAAACTGGACCAGAAATAAAGAGGTGAAGCATTAATTGTAAAGATGAACAGAGGAGCTTATAGAAGGAGGCTAATAAACAGACGGGAAGATCTGCAGATTTAAGGGGTTCAGCAAAGCATCTGGAAAACTCTGAAAACGCGGCCTGCAGTCCAAACGGAGGGCAAAGGTTTGCTCCCGCTGTGAGGCACCTGTGTGAGGATGTAACCCAGTGACAGACGCTAAGCGATGGAGGGATGGATGGAGCTGAGTGGGGGGAGGAGAGTCTCCTGCCACCTAAAGCCTATAAATCCTCTGGTTTCTGTGAGCGCAGCCAGAATAAAAGCAGCAGGGTGTGAATGGCCGCCGGGCCGCGCGGCTTCGCCTCAGACTCGCTGAAAACTAACTTCATCTTCTATATCAGGCGGGTCGGGCGAGGCGGGATATCTGGTGTCTGTTAGAGCGGAGGAGGAGAGGGACGGAGGGATGTATGGGTGACACAGATAGAGTGGGGGAGGACAGGATCCAGCCACCATATGTTGGCTATTTATTACCTCGGCCTAACTGCCTCCCTGTCCTCATCTGCACATCGATCGCTGTGTTTTAGATCCGCATCGCGATGCAGATCTACCCTGTGAATCCGCTCCAGCAAACCTTTCCTACATCCGTACTTTAGGCACAGGCTAACCGCTGGAACGCTCCGTTTTATGGCTGCTATCATTACCTTTGATTTGAATAGCGGCCATATTGGTTTGAGGTCAGAGTTAATGACAAACATCCAACTTTCTAAATCTCTGTCCCCAGATTCAGGAGCAGAGATTAGCAGTTTAACTCATTCTAATAAACAACATCTGGATCTTTAGCACAAGTTTGGAGAGAGAATCCTGTTTATCTAGTATTTACCTACCTAGTTACCTACCCATTTTGTTAGCCAGCTACCTAGTTAGTTACCTAATTAGCCAACTACCTAGTTAGTTACCT
>NW_015151274.1:168437-171212 GCF_000732505.1 Cyprinodon variegatus | reverse complement strand
AACCTAATTAGCTAACCCCTTACTTAGTTAGTTTACAACCTAATTAGCTAACTACCAAATTAGCCAACTATCTAGTCAGTTACCAAACTAATCAGCCTACTACCTAGTTGGCTAACTACCTTATTAGCTAGCTAGTTGAACAACTATCTAGTTAGTTACCTAGCTAGCTAGCTTTAGTTAGAAGTCATGCTAAAAGCTGCATTAAGGTTGAACTGAGCAGCGCAGCAGCAGGTTATTGATGCGATGAATAAAGCAGCGTTGGTTTGAAGCCGTAGCTTCAGGCTGCTGGCGGTTTAAATAGCTGCCAGAGTTTTTCATGCTAAAATTAGAGCGTTAAAATCAGGTGCATCATGAAGCGCAGTTAAAGCCACGCTGGCTTTTCTTCTCTGGATCCAGAAAGTGAAAGAATGTCTCTTTATCTGTTTCTGAAACTGTCGAGCAGAACAGGAAGCTGACACTCACAGGAGTCAGCAGAGAGCGCTTCGCTGCTTCCCTCATGTGTGAGAGAGATTGATGGACCTTCTCCATGACCCCCCACCCTCGGAGGCCTCCGTCTAACACTCAGCTGCCATCACCCATCCTCCACCGCCGTCTCCCTGCAGGACTTTGCCCAAACTTGTTAACTTGTTCTTATGAAACCAGCAGCAGGCAGATTCTGCTGTTTTACTCTGACAGATAACAGCCCTCATCTCATCTCCTGCCTCCATCGCTTTAACTCTATAAAACCTGCTTTTAAACCCCCACCCCCCGCCCTTCCTCTATCTTGCATCATCTTGTCTCCCCCCCCCCTCGGCTCAGTTACACATTGACTGCCATGTTTGCGGTGGAGCAAAGTGGAGTTTAGAACCGCAGTGATAAAGTGTTGAGATAGCATCAACGGTGTGTTAGCTCCACTGTATGGCATACCACAGCCAGGGAGGGGGAGGGAGGCACCGCAGCCAATCAGAGAGCTTCTCTCAGAGGGCAGAAAGCAGCCAATCAGGTGGAAGTTTTCTTCTGCTTCCAGACATCTTTTCTCTCTGTGGACCAACAGGTCCTCTACAGAGACGCCGCCTGAGAAGCAGTTTGATCGCTTTAATTTAATTAAAAACAATCAGAACTGATTTAAAGGTACGGAAGAGGATTAGGGCCACTGGAAAAAAAAAAAAAGTTTAATTTTATTTCAGTTTAACACGGGAAAAAAAAGTCAGAATTCTGAGTTTTTTCTCAGAATTCTGAGTTTTTTCTCAGAATTCTGACTTTAATCTTAGAATTCTGACTGAATTCTGACAATAAAAAAGTCAGATTTTTGCAGAATTCTGACTTTTTTCCCCATACTATACTGAAATAAAATAAAAAAAAACTTTACTTTTTTATTTTTCAGTGGCCCTAATCCTCTTCCGTATAAAGGAATCTGCATTTTGGAGGAAATATTAGTAAAAGGTCTTTTTCCAGGAGATGAAATCTATGTCTCTCAGAATGGAGCACATTTTTATTCACTTTACACATTAATAAAGGATTCACTATTTTAGCTGTGCTAACCAGCTGTTTATATATCCGTGTTTGGTTTGAAAACTTTTTTTTTTGCATTTTTTCTAATTCAATTTGGTTTTATTAAAAGGCTAATCCATAACAAACCAATTGTGTTGACTCGTTATTCAAAGGGTCACTTTAGGAGCGCTGTTTCTTCAAAAAAGTCCAAAAATATCCGCTTCAGATTCTGCCTTTTTATCCTGGATATTATCCTTTTAGAGGAATTAAATTTAAATTTAGGGTTATCAGATAACTGGAACTTATGGCCCAGGTATGAGCATACGCTGGCATATGGTGGAAACGTACTCGCCGTACGTCGAGGTGTTCCAGCGTAGCCATAGCTTATCCAACCAATGCCAGCGTTTTTGGCATACGCTGGCTAAATGGTCAAAGTGTGGCAGGGGCTTTAGGTCCATTTTGTTGCATATTAGAGTCTTTAAATCGCTGCTCTATAATGTCTGAACATAATTATAATGTGATGTAGATCGGCTGTTGAGCAGCTAATCAAAGTCTTTTGCTTTATGTGAATAAATCTGCATACAGAGAGCTGGAAGAGGCGTAAACATTGGATGCAGGTTAACCTCAGGATGCATGAAGCAGGAAATAGACAGAGCCCTTCAAGCGGCAGCGATGAGGGAAGAAACGCTTTCAGCGACAGACGGCCATGTTTTCAGTAAAAACGAGAATCTGACAGGTGGTCACATGACAGGAAGGAGGCGGCGGCAGGTTTGAGGATGGAAATGATCAGCGACAGAGAGAGGGCAGGGATGAATGGATGGAGGGATGAGAGGGAGGAGCATATTTACCCGTTCTTTTTCGTTAATCAACGCACGCTCACTCTTTCGCTCGAGTCTCAGGGGGGGCGGGGCGGAAGGGGGCGGGGTTTGTTGTGTTTGTGTCTGCTCACGCTGCGGGGGGAAAGCACAAAGAGACGGTCAGTAACAGAGACAGCTCACTGCTACAGTCCCATGCACATCTTCACACATTAAGGTTAAAAACACAGGAAATACACACATCACTAAAATAAGGCTTTAAATAACATTTAAATACAAAAACAAATTCATTTCTATAAATAACATTTAACCCACCAACAAAAACACATGAAAGAGAATAAAACTAAACAAGGTAAACATTTACACAGGATAAAGATTCACACAATAAAAGATCAGAATATTAATAAAACAAGGAAACAGATTCTACTGTTAACATCTGATGGATGGATGGATGGATGATGGATGGATGGATGGATGGATGGATGGATGG
>NW_015151274.1:164288-166108 GCF_000732505.1 Cyprinodon variegatus | reverse complement strand
GGATGGATGGATGAACGAATGATGAACGATGGATGGATGGATGATGGATGGATGATGGATGGATGAATCAGATGATAAAGTCTTGTCTTCTAATCAATCAGCATAAACTCAGTGTTCAGGGTTAATTTGGTTACATTCAGGAAGGTAATGAAGATGTAAACATAGACGTTGCCTTGACAACAGAGCAGGAAGTGACCTATGCAGGAAACTAAATGTTTCTTTAATCATCACAGACTTCAGATATTCTTTCTAATCTTCTTCCAGCAGCTCCACACACGCTGCTCCTATTACTGCGGGGTCAGAGGTCAGCCTGCTGATATAATCACGGCTGTCAGATAACACCAACTGCAGCGCCGCAAAGGCCCGCAGAGGCCCGCTGCATGATGGGAAACAAAGAGATACCTGCTATCTGCAGTATGTAGGCCACCGTCAGATAACGAGGACACCCTGTGCGTCTGCATGGACTGTTTGATACAACACCGAGGTCTGGCTCCTGACCAGGAGTCAAAATAAGAACCTCCACATAGGAGGAGGAAGAGGATGCTGCAGCAGAGGGAACAAAGGCCACGTCTGCAGCAAATGGAGGCTTAGCTGAACGGCACAAAGAGGATAATCTGCTGCTGTCAGGAAGGACAAAGTGAGGTGATGAGGAGGAGACGGAGGAAACAACAGAAATGATGGGGGGATAAACAGAAGCAACAGGCTGCACAGGATGGATTCATGGATGGAGGGATGATGATGAAGGAGGAGGAAGAAGAGAGGGGGATGGAGACAGAAAAAGATTAAAAGCTTAGAGGGCTGGTTAGGCTAATTAGGAGGAGGCAGCTGAGGATGGAGGAGAATACCTCCGCCTGCATCACTGATGCAGATTAGGAGCAAGCAGGAACAATACTGCTGATACGCATGCAGAGGTATGCACCGACATCGCTTCGTTTGTTTACACGCCGCCATCTTTTAACCGGAAAGCCACCAAACAGTTGTGGAGCCGCGCTGCTCCTCCAGATGAAAGCATGATGGAGCTGCCGGCGGCGTTAATGAGCCGGGTATTGTTGGAGATAAAGGAGGTGTAAGCTGATACAGGGAGGTGCTGTGGCTCCCACCTAAACCAGGGTTTATCGCCGTGCCCCCCCCTCGGCCACTCAAAGTCCCTGATAAGCCTGCGGCTAATCAGCTAGCCCCGCTAACTGCCTTTAGCTTTGTTGGGCTGCAGAAGGGCAGCTAAATGGTTGACTGAAGGTTAATGATTGATAACAGGGAGTGATAACTAAGCAACCACACTGAATCTATGCTCCTATTAGGTCAATAAATTACTATTATAACTTTTTTATTCCTGATATCTAACTGGAGGGATTAGCTTTGAGTCATGCTAGCTGCTTTGTGCTACGTTTTTAGCTTCTACACCTCATGCTATTGCAATGTGTGTAAATAAACTTGTGAATGAAAATAACAGATAATTTCATTACGCAAAAAATAAAGAGTTACATTTTGCTGATAAAAGTGATGTTATATGTTAGCATTAGCGATGATGGATGGATGGATGAAGGATGGATGATGGTTGGTTGGATGCATGATGGTTGGTTGGATGGATGGATGATGGTTGGTTGGATGGATGGATGATGGATGAATGATGGATGGATGATGGATGGATGATGGATGGATGATGGATGGGTGATGGTTGGTTGGTTGGATGGATGGATGATGGATGAATGATGAATGGATGGATGATTGATGGATGGATGATGGATGGATGATGGATGGTTGGATGGATGATGGATGGATGATGGTTGGTTGGATGGATGATGGATGGATGATGGTTGGTT
>NW_015151274.1:157614-162944 GCF_000732505.1 Cyprinodon variegatus | reverse complement strand
ATGTAGGAAGCAGCATTTCAGAGTCTAAATTTCAACATTTTTCCAGGGGAGGATAAACCCGGATCCCGCTGTATCTGCAAAGTCTATAGATGTGACACACATCATCATAATCTAACAGGAACGATCTACAACAGACTGGTCTAAAATCCAACTAACCGACATTCAAAGATGTCTTCCAGCCGTCAGTTGGAGCTCAGTGCGAACAGGAACAGCCTGTTTTCTTCAAAGCATGAAACATTAGCCAGCCTGCAGCTTCTCAGGGTGTTCTGGTTAGTCTGGGTAACAGTGTAACTGGGAATAAATGGAAGGCCTGATGGGCAGAGAGGAGTTTTTGGAAGAAGTGATGCTTCCAGCGGGCCGGAGCGGGGTCTGCAGCACGCGCGCACGCACGCGCAGCGGCGGCCGGTAAAAATAACCCGCTGAGTGAGAGGAGGAATGTCTGCTCTGAAGAATGCTGCTGGGTTTCTGGTTGACAGGCATGGACAAGTGCAGAGGGAGTCAGGAGAGGAGGAGGAGGAGGAGGAACACCTGAGCCAAGTGAGGAGAGAAAACCAGTAAAAGTTTGGAGGAGTGAAAGGAGAGCGGCGGCTCGTGAAGCCGGAACCCAAACACCAGAATTTATGAGGCAACAAATGACCTCTGGTGACATTTCCACGTATTCCGACGCAAACTGCTGCAGCTGAAGCAGCTGAAGCAGGAAACTGAAACGATGCTCAGAAACAGACTCTTTATCATAAAGATTATTCTGTTTGCTTCAGAAGGAAGGAAAGTTGGGGCCTTTCTGCGAGTCCAGCGCTGAGCGTGATGCTTTCTGTAGCTTTACAGGAAGCCTTTCTCAATCCACCCAGACTGTGGATGGAGCGGGTGGAGCGAGCCTCAGCAGAGTGGAGGAATGAATGAGAGAGAGAGGGAGGGAGGGAGAGAGGGTGGGTGTGGACGGGGCGTTCACTGACGAGAGAAAAGAAAAAAAGGAAGCGAGACGAGAAGACGGAAAGCCCAGAAATCCAGTCAGACCGGACCAGCCGCTCAGTAAACTCTGCCCTGATTGGCCGCCTGCCTGACCGCCTGTCATCCAAGCTGACAGCTGATAGGCCGGAGGAATGGCACGCTGCCCGGATCAACTGCCTGAAGGACATGGATGCCTCCACTCCCTGTCAGGCTGCCGCTGCACATCATCCTCATCATCAGCTAAGATGTGTCAGAGCAGCCGCCCTTTGCTCAGGTGCGAACCGACGTGTCGCGACCTCAGCAGCGCCTGATGAGGTTTCAGGCCTCAACGCAAAGCCCTTCATCACGCACAGGTTCTACTTCCTGTATCTCAGAGCTGACGAGCGAATCCAGAGAACAAAGAGAAAGTGAAACACTTGCATAAAGTCCCATCAGCTGGTTTCTGAGGAAGAACGCGTGGGAATAGAGAGAGAAAGCAAAGCGGCCTTAAAGGTGAAGTCTGGCCGTTCTGAAGCCGATCGATGAGGTTATCCTGAGCTATCTCTATAGTTCTGCTGCTATAGGCTTAGACTGCTGGAGGACATAGGGACGCCTTTTTCATCATTCTGCTTAATTTTTCCTCTCCACTGTCGCTATAAGCATGCTTAGTGTGAGGGATTGCTGAAGAGTCAATGACTGGATGATTTGGTGAACTGGAAAGTGACCTGAGATGACATGATGTGAATTGGAGCTATAGAAATAGACTGAATAGAATTTTCTCGCCTCTCTGACCGCAGCTGATCTCAGAGGATCAGTTTTGCCGCCAGCCTCTGTTTGATCACAAACAGGCAGACGGAGTCTGGTTTGTGTTGTTAGAACAACAAAGAGAGCCAGAAACTGGACCCTGCCGGACCGGTCGGATCCAACCGGGTCTTCATCACCTCTCTGCTCCTCCGCGGTCCAGGTTTCTTCTGTAATTACAGACGTGGAGGACAGTGGGGGTGGGGGGGGGTGAGCAGCTGCCTCGCTCTCACACTCTAACAGGTGTCACAGACAGCCAGCGACCTCTGCTCCCCTCAGAGAGACTTCTATTCATCCGCAGCCAGCTAACAGATGCTAACCTGGCTGCTGGGAGACGCACTGAGTGGGTCTACAGATCTGGACCAGAACACCTCCCCCCCCACGGTCGCCCCGACAGCCTCCATCTGCATCACTTCCTTCCTTCAACCAGTCGAACTGATTTGGAAACCATGTCGAGGTCTGGGACCTGAAGCTGGGTCGGCCGGCATCTCTGTTATTTGGGATTTAGCCTTTTTCTCAAATCCTCGTTTTTATTGATTTTATTCTTTTCACAGCAGCTTTTGATCATTTTCAGCCTTTTAAGATTTGTCCCATTGTGTCTCTTTTTTCTTATTTCTTTATCTTTTTTTTTTTTGTTATCCTGATCTATCTCTATAGTTGTGCTGCTATAGGCTTAGACTGCTGGAGGACATAGGGACCCCTTTTTCATCATTCTGCTTCATTCTATCTCTATTCTCCCACTCTGCAGAATCTGTTAGTTCAATCTCTAACGTTCTGCTCTCTCTGCTTTTTCTCATAGTAGCTTCATCTGGTCTGTTCCTGTTTGGCTGTGACTCCATCCTGGAGAGAAATATCAGCTGTGCTGCTGCCATCAACACCTTTGTTTCTAGATGTTGGAGCTTGGCCTGTTTTCCAGTGTGGTCCTGTTTCTCTGACTGGGACTAACTGCCTTGAGATGACGTGTGTTGTGAATTGGCGCTATATAAATAAACTGAATTGAGCTGAATTCCTGCAGATGAAATGGAAGGTGTCTGAACTTCTACCCAGCATCAGCACCTTCTCCTTCCCCTGATGGGGCTCATGGTTCTGGTCTCACACAGCTGAGAGAAACGTTCTTCATCCATCTCCAGCAGAAATCTCCTCCTCCTCCTTCTCCTCCTCCTCCTCCTCCAGCAGTTGTCTCTCTGCTGAACAACAGCCACATTCATGGTCTGCTCACACACTCAGCAGCTGCTGCAGACAGACGGAGGGAATTCCCGCCTGTTCTCCCACAGCTGGCCACATCCATAACACGCAGGGCTGCTCTTCTTCTCCATCCAGGTCGGGTTCTGAGCCTTTTCTTCTTCGTTGGTTTAACTGTTAACTAATCTGTGCCTTTGTTTGGTCATTCCCTCAGAGGAGCTCCTGTAGACAGAGCTGGGTGTGCCCCCCCTCCCTCCCTGCTCTTCTTCTTCTTCTCCCAGTGTGCAGGATAAACTTCAGCTCTTACACCGCCTGAAATAAAGGGCGAGCCTGTGTTTGAGGGGAGCTGCGGCGTGTTCCAGCACGCGGCGGGGCCTCCGGGCGGCACGCAAACCGACCGAAGGCTGAAACTCAGGGTCCTCCTGGATCTAATCAAACCCGCAACTTCTCCAGCTGGAGATCCGGAATTCAACTGCTGTCGGAGCGGGAAAAACGTCACTTTAAGGGTTAAACTAAACAGCAGCCATGTTTGGTGAGGAGGAGGGGAAAAAATGCACACTGAGGCCAAAATCTGAACGTTTGGGTTTAAAAATCAGCTCCAGGTGAAGTTCTGATCCATCAAACACTAAACTGGATCAGTGCATCATTTACGAGACCCGCCAGGTCCCAAGAAACAAAGCAGGACAGCAAGAGAGAGCGACACTTTGAGGGCATAACAGGAAGGCTTAGCATGTTCAGTGACGCTAGCAGCACTGAACATGCTAATCACTAAAGGGCTAGCTATACAGCCAGCAGCAGTGTGTCGCAGTTAGCTTCTCGCAGGTATGACGCAGATATGGTCTGCGCTACATTTTTTCAAGCCACGACGCAAGAGAGACAACCTAGCTAGGAACTAGCTAAGCTAGGAACTAGCTAGGATTGTGGGTGTCTGTGTGTCGGTATGATGAGCTTGTTCGCCGCCTCATCCAACGCCGGATGGCGCACACTTCACCCGTAAGTGTTCCCCAAAGAACAATGGCTTCGGATGCAGACCAACAGACCATCGCACAGAGCTACAAACTAGCGGCCTGCGCGATGGTGTCTGAGGTGTGAACATGCGTTATTGCCAGAGTTTCTGCCAACCAAAACTGTTGCTATGGAGATTTACGGTGACAGAGGGCTGCAGACGCCATGTGAATGCACAGGAATGTCACGCAAACAAACGGTTAGACTAACAGGAAGGAAAAGGCTGCAAGTAGCAGAAAAAAAAGTGCAAATTATAAAAAGCTGCGACCAGAAATCATGATTCGTGCGACACGATTTATCCTGTTAGGAAGATACGAAAAAACCAACAAAGCAGTTTAAGAATTTGATTTGTTTAGATGCCAACTTGGCTTCAAAAATGATAATTTATTAAAGAAATAAATGAATAAATAATCAAAATGTCTTTTTTGTTGATTCATCTTTTCCTACAGTTCACATTTATAAAGGTTAAGCATCCATTTCCCAGCATGCAGTGCATGAAAAGGTGACTTGTGTTGGAAGGCAGAACAATGAGGAGCGGGATGGAGAGAAGCTCTTCCCCCCCCCCGTCTATAAAGTGGTCTTTGTGTTGGAAGAAGGCGGCCTTGATGTCGGCGCACAGCTGGAATGAGATGATGCCGTTCAGCTGAGAGATGCTCCTTTCCCCTCATCATGGCCGGCTGCAGCGCGGCGCCTGCTGTCTGTGTGCAGGGCGTGGCGCCCAGGAGGACCAGGTTTCAGCGCGTCTTTGTCTCCAGGGCTCCGCTGCAGATGGTTTCCCATGGTTAGCGTTTATTGTTGGTTTCAGCTAAAAGCTGAAAGGACTCAGTGGGGCACGCCTTCTAATGCACACGGCCACCTGAGACGCCCGTCCTCCTGCTTCTTTCCCACAATGCACCTTGAAAAGTACTGATCCTCCATGGTCTCTAGATGAGCAGATATATCCCAGAATGCTTTGCAAGGAGAGCATTCTGTGATGGATCCTGGGATTTGTTTAGGGGGAGAGAGAAAACTAAGATGGCGCAGGCACCGTGGGGGGAGGCGGAGTCACGTGACCAACATGGAGTGAAAAGCAGTGATCATCTGACTGTCACCATGTCACTGTGAAGTTCACTATAAAGTGATGGAGGTCAGAGGTCAAAGGTTGGACACAGGCGTGGCCATCTTAACTGCTCAGGGCCTTTTCTGCTGTTTTCCTGGTTCCCTCCCACTGCAGCGCCCCCTATTGGCCAGGATGTTCCTGGTTATAATGATCAGAGGAAGACCTGCTGGGTTTCAGTCACTTTGAACATTTTGATGATGATGAGGAACTATTTGGTTCATCCATCCATCCATCCATCCATCCATCATCCATCCATCTATCATCCATCCATCCATCATCCATCCATCTATCATCCATCCATCCATCATCCATCCAT
>NW_015151274.1:155467-157604 GCF_000732505.1 Cyprinodon variegatus | reverse complement strand
CATCCATCATCCATCATCCATCATCCATCCATCCATCCATCCATCCATCATCCATCCATCCATCATCCATCATCCATCCATCCATCATCCATCCATCCATCATCCATCCATCCATCATCCATCCATCCATCCATCCATCATCCATCCATCCATCCATCCATCCATCATCCATCCATCCATCATCCATCATCCATCCATCCATCATCCATCCATCCATCATCCATCCATCCATCCATCCATCCATCATCCATCCATCCATCCATCCATCATCCATCCATCCTTCATCCATCCATCCATCATCCATCATCCACTTATCCTCCATCCATCCATCCATCATCCATCCATCCATCCATCATCCACTTATCCTCCATCCATCCATCATCCATCCATCCATCCATCCATCATCCACTTATCCTCCATCCATCCATCATCCATCCCTCCATCCATCCATCATCCATCCATCCGTCATTCAGCACCTTTGTCTTCATGTTAGCCTGATGTAGTTTTCCTCTAGAAGCCATTTTTAAGTCTCTGCTTTAGTTGTTGGAAATATTCTGCATCCTTTGGGTCGATTATCAGGTTTCCCCCTCATTTGATTTTAGTTTTAATCCCAGTTTGGTTCCTTTTTTATGCATTAATTGTTTTTCTCCTCAATCAATGAAAAAAATAGGGAACCAAACTGGGAGTTCACAAAGTTAAACTTCAAAACTTTAACTTAAACTTTAACTTAAAACTAAACTTTTAACTGTGATGTTCTTCTGAAAAAAAGAGGAACATCATTATCAATTAAGATAATCATCTTTAGGATTCAAACAACAGAAGTTAAATATACTGCGGAAGCAGGAGCGGGAGGAGGTGAAGCAGGAGCGGGAGGAGGTGAAGCAGGAGCGGGAGGAGGTGAAGCAGGAGCGGGAGGAGGTGAAGCAGGAGCGGGAGGAGGTGGAGCAGGAGCGGGAGGAGGTGGAGCAGGAGCGGGAGGAGGTGAAGGAGGAGCGAACATTGTTGACACTCATCATATCGAGTGTTTGTGGACGTTTTGTCTGCAAACGGAGGACAGAGACGGGCTGAACCTTCACACACCGAGCCGTCTTCAGGAAAACGGGGGGGCGGGGGGGTTTAGTCGACGTGATGACTGATCCGCTGGATCGTCGTCATGACAACGACAAACCCACTGCTCGTCCGTTGACCAAATCTGAACCCTTAGCTTAAAGTGACGGAGACGTTCTCAGGTGTGTCAGCGGACTGGGGGGCGGAGCCAGGATGGCTCACAGCGACACACACACTCACATTTCTCTATGCTTATGAGGACATTCCATTGACTTCTATCATTTCTCATCCCTTCCTGCAGCCTAACTGTGACCCTAACCCTAAAACATTGGCCCCACCAGGAGCGGTCGGCCCCACAAAGTGCTATGATTTATGGAAAATGGTTCCCGCAAACTAAGACACGCCCACCCACAGTCACACTGAGCAGCTCAGACAAACTGTAATTACAGGAAAAGGAGGTGTGTGTTCAAATGATTCACACTCAGTCCCTGTTATTTACCATTAACTGTGAGAGTGTAAGGGGGGGGTCAGTGATGTCAGTGCTGTGTGCTTATTTGTCATCAGCAAAATGAAATAAGATCACAATCAGTAAACAGGATGTCCAGCAGCTCCTACAAAATAAAAGCACTGAACAAAATGAAGGCCTCTACAGACCAGAGATGCTCTGAATGGGCTTTTCAAAATGGAGCCCGGTTCTGCTTCCTGTGTTTGCTTTTAATGTAATAATGTTTTTACTTTAATCAAATAATTTCTTTCCAGTAAACTTTCCCCTCAGTGATTTAAAGTGGGTAGAAAGGAGCAGGCCGAACCAGCAGGAGCTTTGAGGGGGAGCGGCTCCAGGAGGAGGTGAGTCACTGATGGGGAGGAAACCAGTGAAGCTCCAGTAAAACCATTGACGCCTCAGATCCAATGAAGGAGAGATAAAGGACGGAGTGTGGGGGCATGTCAGGCCTGCGGTTGTCATGGTGACAGGGCGTGCCCCGTGTTTGCAGAACAAACAGCGGTACCTGCTCAATGCAGTCGTGTGTGTCAGATTACAGCTAACAGTCAGATTAATGGGGATTATGGAGCTCTGCTAGCTCTATTGACG
>NW_015151274.1:151015-154142 GCF_000732505.1 Cyprinodon variegatus | reverse complement strand
GATGGATGAATTGATGGATGGATGAATTGATGATGGATGAATTAATGATGGATGGATGAATTAATGATGGATGGATGAATGATGGATGATGGATGGATGGATGGATGGATGAATTGATGGATGGATGAATTGATGACGGATGAATTGATGGATGGATGAATTGATGATCCCAGCAGCTGGATCTTGGATCGGCTCCGTCTATAACCTGGAAGCCCTGCTTGGTGGTATTAGCCAGCGTTTAAATGTGCTGACTCGCCGTTAGTCAGCATTAATCTGTGATGGGGGGGTCGGAGCAGTGAAGTGAGTTCATCTCAGGATGTCATGAACGCCGTTCTGCTCAGACGCCTCTTCAACAGGGTCGTTGTGCAACATCCTCCAGCGGCCTGCCAGGCAAAGTTCAGAGGGGGCGGAGCTTAACACACCTGGATGCTCCTGGTGGGTCTGAGGAGACTCCACATCCCCACCCTGAGGCCTTTGAGAGCGGGCAGTGAAGGTGTGTTTGGGCTGACAGGATGGACGGACGGATGACGGATGGAGGCGTGGAGGAGCGGCGAATGGCGGACGGACCTGTTGTTTGGGATGCCAGCAGCTCAGAGCGAGCTCCAGTCTGGGAGGGTGTGGTGGGACTGTGCTGCTGATAAGCAGCTTGTGGAGCTAACTACCGCTGCAGGGTTAGCGCTCACACACACACACACACTAGGAGCTACCTTCACCCTGTTGGCTGCAAATAAAGCCGTATTTACTGCCGGTCCAAAGTCCGGCGGCTCTACTGTGAAAGAATGTCGCAATAATGGAGGAGGAGGAGGAGGAGGAGGAGGATGTGCAGACGAGCGGATCTTAGACTTTATGAGTCTTCTGTTAAACACCAACTTGCTTAATCAAACCTAAAGTCCTCTGATTCGGATCAGATTGATGACAGCAGCAGGACACGGTTGGTTCTCAGTGGAAACCAGTGATAGAAGGATGAGTGCCTGGATCTGCTGCGCGCTTCTCCTCAGGAAACTCTTTAAACCCACCTTAATGTCAACTAATCCTCGCCTGTTCTGCATACCCACATGGAAAAAGCAAATAACTGAGGAACTGTAAACCCAAATTACATGCGTGCTGCATCATTTGAAAGCTAACACCTTCTAGCTCCAGCAAATATTTATAGGATGAGTAAAACAGAGCCTGAGCTGCATCAGTTCAAACATACGACGGAGTATTAGGGCGAGGCTGGAGATTTGTTTTTCTTCTATTTCATAAAGTCGTAACATTACGAGAATAAAGTTAATCTTCAAAACAATGAATTAAACAAAGTAACCGTCCCTGCAGCAGATCCTCTCAGAAACAGGTGGGAGGGGGGGAAACTACACCTTTTACTGAGCTAATGACTAATTAGAAGAAAGTTCAAAATGATTTTATCTTAATTTTGGTTTTAATCTGATCATTTGATGCATTTTAAGTAGAAGAGTCGATTCGGATGACTCAGCTGATTTCCTGCAGCAGAGACACAGAGCAGCATCCTGCAGAGCCCTAATAACCCCCCCATTTTAAGTCTGTCTGCTCCTAACGGGCCAACCTTCCTGCTTCGTTTGTCCTTTTCAGCCACCGTAAGACATTAGCTGCAGATCTTGCTGCTAACAGCGGTAACGTTTAGGTCCTGCTGTGTTTTCTTTAGAGCTTCCTGTTCTCTCATCAGGCCCGGTCCAAACCATCTTCTGGTCCAGAATCTAAGGGGCCTCTTTTCAAAAACTGCAAGACATGAAAACAGTTCTTTCTGCTGATCTAACCTCAACGGCCTGATTGGTCCATCCTGAGAGAATGAGGAAGAGGATGGGTAACAGGAAGTGAGGCAGCCTCTCACCAGGAGAGCAGAGGAGGAGAAGGAGGAAGTGGACAAACAATAGCTGCTCTCTCGCTCCATGTGAAGCCTTATTATCTGCAGCTACACAAATGTTCATCCTCTGCAGAGCTTCCAGGGAAAAAAAGAAAAGTATAATAATAAGAAAAGCTGAAAGTGTTGTGCAGCAGACTTCATCTTTCTGGTTGGACAGGATGATAAAAACAACAAACCCAGGCTGAGAGACGAAAAGCTGCAGGACCAGAACCGTCCTCCTCTGAGCTGTCTAGGTTTAGGTTCAATCGGAGAAGAAACAACAAACCGTCTGGATCTTTCCAGCCTTAACGTCTGTTTTTATTTTTCCCAGCATCCTTTTCTCTTCTCACTCTTAAAAAAACAAAACAAGACCGAGGCTGTGCAGGCCTGTAAACCTGTTAGACCCAAAATATCCCACAATGCACCTTGATAAGGAGTTTTAATTGGTGCTCACTGGGGTCATAGACATTATATACGCAGATGCCTCATTGGACACTGGACGACGTGCCTAGAGGGCGGCCATCTTGTATATACACACACCATATTATATATGACACATTAACTGATTAAAGTTAAATGTTCACATATGCATAAATAATGATAAACAAGTTTTAAAAGTTTTGGGAGAAGTTTAGACAAATTTATCAGGACTAAAAGCGATTCATTAGACACGACATCAACAATTTTACATCAAATTTACATAATGACAAAAAAATAAATAAAACTAAAAAAAAAACTTGTAAATCCCATTACAAGAAGTTTTCCTCTATAGATCATAATACTCATTATCAAAGAGAAATACTGAATAATAATAATAATAATAATAATAAAATACTATATAATCTTAGAACATAATATATTGCAACATATCTTACTTTCATCCCATCCGATTGAGTTCAGTTTAAATAGTTTTAATCTGATTAAATCTGTGTAATCCAACTGAAAGGTCATTTTAAAATTTGTTTTGTTCTTTTAGGTGGTTGTAAATGTCAGAGATTATTATAATATTATCTCTGAGTCGTCTTTCACGTGATTAAAATGACATCTAAGGCGCCTCCTGTTCATTCTGACAGCAGCTGGTCTGAACTGTGATCTGACCCAAGGTGGCCGCCCTCCGGGCACGTCAGCCTCGCTGCCGACAGCGTCCTACGTATATGTCTATGACGGGGGCTGTGTCCGCCCGTGACCCATCTATAGTCCTCTATGGAGGGGTTATGGCGGACGACCCAGCCTTAAACTCCACCAGAAAACGAAAAATAACCAGGCACA
>NW_015151274.1:146095-150349 GCF_000732505.1 Cyprinodon variegatus | reverse complement strand
TTCCCAGAGAAAAGGTGGTCGCTATGGTGATTCCCAGAGAAAAGGTGGTCGCTATGGTGATTCCCAGAGAAAAGGTGGTCGCTATGGTTATGCTTGCATACACAATGGTTGGTATGGTGATTCAGAGAATCACACCGGTAGCTATGGTGATTTCTTCTCCTCCATCACACAGGCGGAAGCAGAAAGAAGTTTGAGTCCAAACTAGAACTCTTGGACTGAGTCAGAACCTTCAGCTGGTTCTGATGGTAAACATCTGGTTCCTTTCAGCTGGAGATCCGACAGGTCCAGTCTGGACAGAACCCTCCATGGTTACTGGGTGTGGGTCTGTACTCTGATTGGTCAGAACCAGGATCAGAATCCCTGCTGAACGCTGGGAGGCTGGCAGGTTTCAGCTCCAGAGGTCCAAACAGGACGGGCTTCCCTCTGGAATGCCTGAACTCAGAGGTCAAAGGTCACTGTTCCTGCCCATGTTTTCATAGCTTATCCTGTATTGGTCCCTCCAAGGCTGTGGGCGGAGCCATGAACTGAAAATCACAGTGACAAAAAGAAGAAGAAAGCCATCACTACCAGCCCTCTGATTGGTCAGACAATGAGTGACTCTGGACCAGGATGTAAAGGTCAGAACCGGGTCTTTGTTGGCGATCCGTGATCCTGGAGGGACTGCCGTCATGTCGGAGCAGAGAGCGGGGCCAGTGTGTGTTCCCAGCCCAGCTTAGGAATCTGTAGCTCTCATTTCATCTTTACTCCTCTCAGATGATCAGTTTTTAAATCAGGAATTTAAATCTGCTCTTTTTTTCTTCTCTTCGAATTAAACTTCCTGTTTCTGGAAGAGGAGGATCGTGGCCCGCTGTCACGTCCTCCATCTTTTAGCCACATCCAGCAGCTCTGATGACTCAGCTGCAACACCTTCCTGCTCAGACAGCATCCCAGAACCCTGAGTCATAGCCTGAGAAAACCAGGACGCAGCGGCTCCAGCCAGCGCTCCGGTTCGGGCCTGAACTGAGAGGAACTGGTGCCGTTTGGCACGGAGATCAGTGTTCTGAGTGACGGCGCACACCTGGGGCAAGGCGGAGCACCAGGAGTTCAGCCGAGGTGAAGGAAACCTGCTCCTTCCACACGAAGGTGGCGAGAATCGGGAAATGTTCCGCCTGTGATGCAGTCTGCTCCGAAAAAGGGAACCAAAATCTGATCGATGGCAGACTGCCGAGAAGGACGGATGAGAAAGAGGATGCTCGCTCAGATATGTTGACCCTGAACCACTATGCACCATGAAAAATAGCAAAGCAAGGAAACGTTAAATATCTACAACAGAAGAAAATCATGAAGCACAAAATGAACAGAAAAAAAGACCACAAACGGAAGAAACGCTCAAAAAACATAACTTCATATAAAGTGCAAAAACACCAAAGTGTGAGGGATGCTGAAGCAAAAGTAAACATGCTTAAACTTTCACTAAATCATCTGAAATCAGAAAAATAAATTCCAGCAATGATATAAAGATAAGAAAAAAGGACCAAAGTTAAGATGCACAAACTTTAAGACTTCAGATACTCAGAAAGTGGAACAAAGTAACTAAAAAGGAGGGAAAACCCTCACAGAGCTGCAACATAAACCCAAAAACAACAACAAACAAGGTAAAATGTCAGATCAATGACATCAACAAAATGACCACAACAACAACAGAGACGCAAAAAGGTTAAAAATAACCTTTAAACGCAAATAAAGATTTTCAATTATCAAGGTGAAGTTATCTGGGAAAATCTTTCAAAATAAAAGCCCAGGGACAGAGAGGCCTGCTTTCTCTGGGTGCTACAGTTCAGACATGAGGTAGGAGAAGGGAAACCATCTGGTCCAGCCTGAGGTGTCGGACCCATCCCCCCCCCCATCCTTCATCCTCCTCTGCAGCCGACCCAACGGGACCAGCTACTGATTAGGGTCTCTTTATATCCAGCTCACTTCTCCACATCAGAGAATCTGCTAGCAGCTGATTTACACACAAACAATTAGCCTGTTTCTCTTTAACTAACGGATCCAGGGAATGTTTTAGACTGAATTAAAACCTTAAATCTATAAATTAAACCATCAATTTGAAAACATTTAGCGGTTTAAGTCACCAAACTGTCAGAAAGTGAAGAAAGATTCTTTTAACTGTTTTAATGATTCAGTTATCCTTTCTAAAAGGTGCTTTACATGAAAAAACAGCGTTAGCAATGTTAGCATCATCAGGTTAACCATGTAAAAAGCCTTACTATTGTTAGCCATGTTAGCGCTGTTACCAGAGTAGGCAGTCAGTCTGCGTTAGCAATGATAGCATTGTCGGCAGCGTTAGCAGTGAAAGGGTCAGCCATGTTAGCATCAAGTTAGCGATGTTTGAAAGTTTACCGCTGTTAGCCAGGTTAGCTCTGTTCCCAGAGTAAGCAGTCAGTCTGTGTTAGCCATGTTAGCATTGCCGGCAGCGTTAGCAGTGAAAGGGTCAGCCATGTTAGCATCGTCAGGTTAGCCGTATTAGCATTGTCGGCAGAGTTAGCAGTGAAACGGTCAGCCATGTTAGCATCATCAGGTTAGCTGTGTTAGCATTTTCAGCAGCGTTAGCAATGAAAGGGTCAACCATGTTAGCATCATCAAGTGAGCAATGTTAGAAACTTTACCGCTGTTAGCCAGATTAGCTCTGTTCCCAGAGAAAGAATTCAGTCTGCGTTAGCAATGTTAGCATTGTCGGTAGCGTTAGCAGTGAAAGGGTGTAAAAAAACGTTTAGTACTGCTAGCCATGTTACCAGACTAAACGGTGTATTCTGGGTTGACCATGTTAGCAGACTTAGCAGTTTTAGTCATGCCATCAATGTTAGCTATGTTAGCATAGTTATTGTAAAAAAAAAGAACTGTAAATTTGCAGTCATATGTCTATATAACTGTTTTTATATATTTATTATTTTTTTCTTAATATTTTTCAAGGCTGCACTTTAAAAAAAAAAGCACTTTGTTTTTCAAATCTTCATAGGAAAGTATTTATCAGAATCAGATGATTAAAATGTTAGTTTAATTTTATTAGTGTTTCTGAAAACACTAATAAAATATGTAACTTTCATGCCCCTTCATTCATAAACTGCTAGATTTAAAATGCATTAATATATTTAACTTTAAAATATATATTTAATTTTATATTTTATGAATTAACCCCCCCCCCATCATCATCCTGTGGGGTTTGGAACATAATCTCATCTAAAAAAGGAGGCCGTATAAATAGAGACTGGGTGCTGACAGGGAGCCAAGGAAGCAGAGGAGGAAAGAGGAGGAGCAGTGACCTCTTGCTCCTCCTCCTGCTCCTCCATCAGCATCTACAGGTTCTCCTCTGGATTTCTCCTCTGTGTAACGGCATCTTAGTGTCAGCATGAGGCTAATGTGCAGAAACCAGCGTCTGTGGGGAGGAGGACGGCTTTTAATTAGCTGCTTGACTTCTGTCCCTGTGGACACAAGCGTCCCCCTGGAAGTCCCATTAGCAGAGCTGGGTCACATGACGGCAGCGTAATTATCTCACATTAGTTTCCTTCATGACTCCAAACGGCAGGAGGCTTCTGGTTGGGAGCTTTGATCAGGATCAGACGCGTTTCTGAGTGAATTAACTCAATAAATTCATTGATCAGAGGAAAAGTGAGCTAATCAACCTCCTGACAATTTAAAGCCACATCCTTTTACCGCATAAAGAACACAGATGAATCCAATGAGAACATAGAAATATAGAGCATGTAAAGTAGACTTAGTGGAGTTAGAAGTTTATTGGAAATAGAAGTTATAGAGAAATATCTTCATTAATATTGGACTGGAAAACAGTTTTCCTTTTCTAATATCAGCGCTAAAATTCGTTCTCTGCTTCAGGTAAACACCCACAATGCTTTGCTGCGTCACATGACCAAACAAACACCACATGTCTGACTCCATGCAAATAAATACCAGTTGTTAATATCGACCGCTTTTCTGTCAGACCAGCAAACCTATAGTCAGATTTGCATTAATCCCTTTAGTTCTGTACGAAAATAGACTTTAAACGACATCAATGGATGTTTATCCCTTTAGTTATATATATATAAAAAACACAATTTAAGGTCAGATCGCCGTATACTTCAAAAAACATCAAAAAGTAAGTCATTAAATGGCTTTTTGTACATGACTAAAGGGAGGAGGTGGGTTTTATACGATGAAGTATTAGGGCCAGGCTAGAGTTTTGTTTTTCGTTTTTTTTTATTTTTTTATCGAGAA
>NW_015151274.1:143519-145303 GCF_000732505.1 Cyprinodon variegatus | reverse complement strand
CGACAATAAAGTTGCAACATTACGAGAATAAAGTTCCAACATAACGAGAATAAAGTAATAAAATTACAATAATAAAGTTGAAAAACAACTTCTCTCATAATGTTATGACTATTCTCATTGCGACTTTATTCTCGTGATGTTATGACTTTATTTTTTCACAATTTTTACGAACTTTAAGTTCGTAATGTTTACGACTTTATGAAAATAAAGTCCTAAAAATTATTTTCACAGTTTTTTACGACTTTATTTTCATAATTGTTACGACTTAATCTTGTAATGTTACGACTTTATTCTCGTACTAAAATGAAAATTGTAAAAATCTCTAGCTTGGCCCTAATATTCTATCGTATTATTGACTAATAACTGACATCTTTGGCCAAAGGCTTGAAGCCTAAATATGTGGGCAGCAGCAGCAGCAGCAGCAGCAGGAGGAGGAGGAGGGATGATGATGAAGATAAAGCAGAGTCACAGTCTGTTGGCTCTCCCCCCCCCCACCTGTACAAGCATCCCGGGCTTCATGCTGCATCATGTCTTTACTTGACTCTGACTGCAGGCTGTGAGGAAGCCATTCCCACAAACACGGCTCCCAACAGGGAACGCCGGGAACACAACGCGCCCTTTGTGCGTCGGAGGGCCACACATCATCCCATATACATCACAGGACGTGTTAAAGGCTGCAGACGCAGCGGAGGAGGAGGACGCTTTGATTTAGGAGGACAAAAAGAAGACCTTCCCCGCTCCCTGTGAGCCGCAGCTCGCACTGATGCAGGTGGGATTTAGACGTCTGCAGAGGGAGCCTCCTCTAATCCTGCTCTCCTGAGAAATACGCTTCAGATTTCTAGTTTTTCCAGTTTGTGTCCTGCAGCTACTGACTGGTTTCAGGCTGGATCTAACCACCAGATGATGAAACTCCAGGCGAACTTTCCAGCATCCAAACCCACGGGAGGAATCCACATCCACTTTGATGCTGTGATTAACACAGCCCGTCCCTCCCCCAACCGTCTCCATCTCCATCTGAAGACCCGCCTCCAGCTGCTGCTCCTCCACCCGCAGTCAAACCCCCCCCCGCCCGTCCTGCCCGGGAGAGAGATCAGCGCCTGTCGCTGAGGGCCCAGCTCGGCCTCAGTGTTGAATTTCGTAATGGAATGCTAACTGCTCATCCGGATCCTTCCTCCTCCTCCTCCTCCTCCTCCTCCTCCTCAGCAGCAGGAGGAGGAGGAGGAGGACCAGAAGCATGAGAGGAGATCATCCCAGGCAAGCTGCACCCAGGAGGCAGCTGGTCCACCTGGAATAATGGGCTCCTCCTGCAGCATGGAGCCGCTCTCCTGCATCCATCAAAAATAACCAAGTCCATCTGCAGCTGCTGAGCAGAACCCGCCCCGCAGCGGCTTCTCCGACCGTAAACACCAACATGTTCAGGGGTTCCAGCACAACAATACAGGACGGATCCATCGAAAACATAAACCAAAACTTAATAAAAGAGACGCTGCAGGAGAAAAAGAGGAACAACACGGTTCAGAGAATAGTTTTTATCAAACTTTCTGGTTTGTTCTGATTTCCAGATTTAAACAACCGAGACCTGAAGAACCGTCAACAGCTCCTCCTTTCATCCGATTCATTGATGCAGACGTATACGGAAAAAAACCACCTTCCTTATAACGTCCACAACCCGTTAAATCCACAGAAACCAGGCAGAACTGTAAACATCGTGACCTCAGCTCCTCGCTAAGAAGCAGGTTTTAAATAAATCCATCTGGCTGCAAACAGATCAAATATAGAATAGA
>NW_015151274.1:139721-142734 GCF_000732505.1 Cyprinodon variegatus | reverse complement strand
TTTCTTAAATCCGCCCCTGATTCTGAGGCTCTGCAGGTTTTATTTTAAACTATTGTCTTAAAAACATGAGTTTGTTTGTTTTTTTAAACTTAATGAAAAAGAAGCAGTCAGAGCATCTGAGCTCTGCAGGTTTTATTTTAAACTATTGTCTTAAAAACATGAGTTTGTTTGTTTTTTTAAACTTAATGAAAAAGAAGCAGTCAGAGCATCTGAGCTCTGCAGGTTTAAAGGGAACTTTTCCTCCATGTTTCCTGCAGCCTCCTCAGGTTGAATCCAGTATCTAACCGGTGCGGCCCTCAGACACCACCGCGGCTCCCCGGGGGCCAAACCCAAACCCAGGCCGTCAATCATTGACCCGCTCAGCGATAAGGGACTCTTTGGCCCAGTTAGAGGAGAGCATCCTCCACCACGGCTGGAGCTAACGGCTCTGAAATGGGCGCAGGGTGGGAAACTAAACTGGTTTAACTGGTTTAAGTCAAGTTACAGCGGAGAGAGATGAGGAGAGACAGAAAGGAGGAGGAGGAGGAGGAGGAGGATGCAGCAACAGGCGTCACGTCGATGCTGCTGCTGCGGTGGAAAAAAAAGTAGCAGAAACACGAAGAAAAGTCACTAAACTCCCGCAAAACCTGCCGCTAAGCACCGGGCAGAGCTTCACCGACTCTACCGGAGCGGTTTATAAATGAACCAGGCTGGATTTAGGGCCAAATATGTCCGGGCAAGGTCAAACAACTCCGTCAAGCTACACACAGTTAGCCAAAACACAACCGGAAGCGACTAGTTCCGATTTCAAAATAAAACGCAAACAATCCACCGGTGAAACTCAACAGATATGATAAAACATCCACAATTACAACAACTTTTTAAACGTTAGACATCCAATATACTTAAAAACAAACAGCCCAAAATAAAAGGAAGAATTTTGTTGTGTTTTCTTATAGAAATATTGTTAATCAGTCTAAAAATTAACCTAAATATGTTTATTCGCCCCTCTGACAGTTTTAATAACACCAGATAACCTATTAAGAAAACAGAGATGCAATTGATTGTGATCAGAGAGGCACACTTTAATAAAAAAAAAAACAACTAAAAAAAGACTTTAGGTCCGGAAACACATTGAAAAAAATAATTTTGGCATTTACTTAATATTTAGCTACTTAATTGTTACATGTTAGCAGTGTATTACATTAAATGATTGAGTTAAAGTAACCAAATATGCTTAATTGGCATTTTTTTCAGTCTAGAAAAAAGGCTTCTCTATCATAGATAAAGTAATAACCTATTTATATGAATTTGTTCTAATAATAAATCTGTGTGATTTATCAAGGAGAGATCAGGTAAACAAAGCTGAAAACAAAACTGATTAAAAATATATTAATTTATAAACACGCACTACTGCATTTAATTCCTAAAACTAGCAGAAAATATAGTTGTATAATTATGTACATGATATATTAGCAAAAAAATCCTTTGGATTTTATGCTGGGGACATTAAGCAGCAGCTCAGCACAGAGCCTCCTGTGATGAGGCTCAACAGGTGTTTTATTTTGAAAGCGCTGACAGGAAGTGGGAGCCGGCTAGCCGTTAGCTAGCTTTCAGCTCGCTGTGTGGGACCGATAGCTTTACACATGGCCACTAGCAGCGAGGCTCGGACCAAAGTGCACCCAGATATGGATGCTCGCCTCCGGCAGAGAGCAGACTTTGACCCCCCCACCGTAATCACCTTCCTCCCCGCTTCACCCCCCACCCCCCCCACCGCGCGGCGGAAAATAACCGCCAGGGAAAAAAAGTGCAAACGGCTGATAAAAGTTGAGCTAAAGCGCGTGAAAAAGATGAAAAAGTTTTTTGTAAATGAGCCGCGGGTGGATGAGGAGGAGGCGGAAGAGGAGCTGAATTCCTCCGCTCGGATGCGCATCAAACTAGGAAGCAACGCGGAGAGGAGAGAGAAAAAAACCTCCCTCCCCCTCCGCCTCCTCCAGTCTCCCCCCGCTCCCCCTCCGGCTGCCCGGAGCTCACAAACTTTGAGTCCGCGGCGGAACTTGTTGCTCAGAAACGGGCATCAGGTCGGAGGACTTACCGCGGAGTTTGTTGGGGTTGGGCTGCTTGCGCCGAGACATCGTGGCGAGGAGGATGATGATGATGATGATGATGATGATGAGGGTGGGTAGCGAGGAGGGGGGTTGGTGGGGGGGAGATGAAGTTAAAAAAAAAACAAAAAGAAGAAGAAGAAGAAAGGAGGAAGAGGCTGCAAAGTCGCTCCGAAGAGGAGAGGAATCAAAATGGCGTTTCCGAAGGGATGTGCAAACTTGGACAAACTTTACTCCGGCTTCTCCTCCTCCTCCTCTCTCCTCCTCCTCTGCTTCTCTTCCTCCTCTCCTCCTCCTCCTCCTCTCAGAGGAAACAAACAAGGCGAAGTCAACTCTCAAAGTGTCGGTGGTGCTCCGGAGGTTGGCTGAAGTGGTGGCCGGGCTCCAGGCTCCGTGCCCCGGCCTGTCTCTCTCCGTGTGTCTCTCTGCCTCTGAACCTGATCAGTAAAGCTCATCACGTGTCTGTCTCTCTGTCTCCAAGGGGACGTGGCCACCAAGCATCTCTGCCTTTACGCACGGACACACGTTACTCCAGGGGCGCGTCCAGGAAGTTTCAGCAGGGGGAGGGGGGCTCACCAAAACTCACTTTAAAGTCATCTTTAAATGGAAAATCATTCTGGCTCAAACATGTATAGAAATCTACTCTTTATCAGACCATATTGTCCCAGAATAAAAAAAAAAATCTATTTTTAAAAAAATACTTATTTAAAAAGATTTGTTTTTTCTTCTGTTTCCAGAATAAAGTCATAAAATTACAAGAATAAAGTCATAACATCACGAAAATAAAGTCGTAACATTACAAGAATAGTCATAATACGGCGAGAATAAAGTCGTAAAATTACAAGAATAAAGTTATAACATCACGAAAATAAAGTCGTAACATTACAAGAATAGTCATAATACGGCGAGAATAAAGTCATAAATTTACA
>NW_015151274.1:135301-136819 GCF_000732505.1 Cyprinodon variegatus | reverse complement strand
CCAGCTCCACCAATCAGCAACCAGAGTCCACTTTGACATCCTGCCCAGTTTGATGCTGCTGATTTGTCAAACCGATGCTAAAGTAGAACTTCACATGATGCTCCACATTCCTCATTTTAGGGAAGAAAGGGATTCTAGGAAGAGATGTTATAAAATACAACTTCTTTCTCGCAATATTATGACTTTATTCTCTCAATTTCATGACTATTCTCATTGTTACTTTATCGTTGTAATTACATTATAATTCTGTTTGCGACTTTATTCTCGTTGGAACAGCCGCTTCCCTGTGACTTTAATGTGTTAATGTTATAGAGGGAGGTAGAGGATGGAGGAAAAACACATTTTTTTGCAAATGATGTATATTATATATGAATTTCAAATAATGGATGTCTATTCTATTTCTCTTTCTGTAGAATGGGTCTGTTTTATGTGCTGTCTTCTCTGTTCAAAAGGCCCCCTACCTGTCTCTGCCTAGGGCCCCAAATTTCCTAAAGTCCGCCCCTGATTGGCCACTGACAGGAGGACGTCCAGAGAATCATTTATTTTCAAACTAAAATAAATGTCTTATGTTTATTTATCCATCCACCTTTTTCTGTCTACGTCACGGTTAATTCAAGGCATTAGCTGGAGGAAAAACCAGCCTCCAAATAGGCTCCGCCCACACATTGTTTACCCAAAGAAAATGGAGCTGTAATATTCTGTTGCTGTCACTGTATGTGTTTAACGTCAATATTGAGACATATTTTAACCTATTCATTCAATTTGATATAAAATGTATATTTCTAATAGTTAAACATTTTAAATTTGGACCTAACTGTCTGGATCCTCACCCTCTAATAAAAAGATTTAAACCACCTTTCAATGAGAAAAGTCCTTTTAAACATAATAAAAGTGAAATATTCCCATAATTAGCCCAGTCTGGTTTGCTCTCTCTGCAGAGGTAATAATAATAATAATAAAGGAAGTCGGGATGAAGCTTTTATTTCACCATTAAGGCATTTGAAAGATAAGGAAAGCACCAAACCCAGTGCTGGGAGGGGTTGTTATCTCAGGATCTGGAGAGGATGCCAACCGTCAGCCTGAGGGGGGAGCGCTACTGGTTCCACACCAGGGAGGGTGCGTCTCTCCCTGCTCTGTTTTCCACCAGGAAAAACGTCTCCAGATCATTTAAGCGAAGCAGCAGCCAGAACTGCTTCTGCTTAAAGTCTTCAGATGCTGTTTGACTGTTTCTGTTCTCAGCAGGACAGAACATGGTAACTTCTAGAAAGTAAAATCTAAGCCTAAAATGAACCTCCTTCCTGAGGGTTGAGAAAGTAGCAACATTTCCTGGTTGGACAGAAAGAGCTGAGCTCATCAGAGTCTGGTAGAAAAATATAGAAGTTCACCTGAACATAGAAAATAAAACCAGAAGTAACAACTGTTCCTGTAAAACATCTGATTTAAACAGAAAATTCCATCATCCATCCATTCATCCATCCATCCATCCATCCATCCATCCATCCATCCATCCATCCATCC
>NW_015151274.1:129042-131123 GCF_000732505.1 Cyprinodon variegatus | reverse complement strand
GATGAATGATGAATGACTGGGCCAGATTGATGAATGGGTGGATGGTGGATGGATGAATGGTGGATGGATGGATGATGGATGGATGGATGGATGATGGATGGATGAATGAATCTATGATGGATGAATGATGGATGGATGAATAATCCATCCATCATTCATCCATTATCCTAATGTTCTATCATTCATTCATTCATTCATTCATTCATTCATTCGGATGCTGTCTTTGTGTTTTGTAGTTGTAGATTTTTTAATGTTTAAATGCAAAATGATGGAAAATGAATGAATGACGTGTGAATGTTGACATTAGACATAAACAACATTCTAGACTGATAATATGTCCCAAATGTTCACAATAGAAGATTTTAAGGTTTCTTTAGTTATATTTGAGAGAAATTAAATCATGAAATAAAATAAATGTACATTCCATCGGGTGTTCAGTATTTATAATAAAACATAAATCTTTAATGATGTCCTTAAAATATTTCTATGCATTAAATTGTTATCAAGAAGTTAATCCAACAGTTTTTAAACATTTTTTTTTAAAATAAATTCTCTTATTTTTCACCTGATTTTGCTGAGTCATGTGACATTGACTCATGTTACATTAAACTTCCTGATTTCTTTAAAGCCAGCTGCAAAACCCTGAAAACATCTGGATAAGTTCTAGCAGCGGCTCTGAGGGCCCTCGTCTTTGCAGGGATTTCTTGCAGCAGTTCTTTGTTCTTGATGTCCTCAGTAATGTGGCGTTTCCTGGAGTCACTTCTGGACTTTCTAGTCGCAGCGTGCTTCATCTCATCCCTGCCTGCTGCACAGAAGAAGTGCAGAAAAGCTCCAGAGCGAGCCTCAGCGCTGGTTACAGGATGTTTGCAGCCTGGGAGGAAAATCTGAAGTATTAGAGGGAGAAATGAAACCAAAATATCATCCCAACCCTTGTTGAAGATCATTTTCTCAGCCAGTGGGTGAGAATAACTGCAGCAGCAGCAGCAGCAGCTCAGACTGAAGCTGCAAACTAAATTTAAACTGCCTCTGGACTCTCATTGTTAAATTTAGTTGGAGCAGCTCGACTCCTCACTCGCTGCATGTCTGCTTGCTCTCCCACATTCCTGACAGCCCTCCATCTCCAGATCCAGACCCCTCCTCCTCCTCCTCCCATCATCCCCTGCTGAAGAGAGGAGCAAACAGGCGTCTCTCCTCCCATCACAGCCCCCCTCCTCCTCCTCCTCCTCCCCTGCAGGCGGCTGCAGCAGAGCAGGAAGAGCCTCTCTGCCTGTCTCAGGCTGGTTCAGCCTGTTGCTGATGAAGGATTTGGGTGTTTCCAGCAGTCTCCTTTCTCTGCAGATTGCTCTGTCAGACATTTTGAGCTGCGCACTGATTCTGATGGAAGTCCTGCTCACGTTTAGCCTCCTTTCGCTGCTATGGCTGGGCGTTCACACTAAACTTCAAGTCAACTTAACAGAAAAAAACAAACTCTTCTCTTTGACCTTTAATAACTTTAAAGAAATGCTGCTGAACACAAGATGAAGGCAGCTCTCGCTTTCACTTCCTCCTCTCTGTTGTAGTTTTAGTTTCTGCTAATCCAGGAATCAGGCCTGATGTTATCCTGCCATGCAGAGAGAGCTCTGGCATCCTCCTGACTTCATTGGACCAGAGCGGGCATCCTGCAGCATTCCTGCTCTGGAAAGGCGGCCGTGGCGGCCATGTTTCCTGTGGGACTCTGAAGATTTTGAGGAACTCGGTTCCACCAGAGGAAACAGGATCTGAGCAAAGATTTAACCACCAGCACCAAGATCTCTCACATTGTTGAATCCCAATTTCCTTCTTTTTTCTTTTATTTTGACCCACAAATTCAGCGACAGGAATATGAAGAAAACATCATTTCAAAAAAGTTAAAAAACAAAACAATCCACTTTGTTTCCAAGTTTGAAGATGTTTCTCTTCCCATCCAGGAGGCTTTTTCTGGTTAGAAGAAACTTTCAATTTGTTTGTGCTACTAATGGGTTATGGTATAATTCAATTAAATTCAATTCAGTTTATTTCTATTGCTCCAATTCCCATCATGTCATCTCAGGTCACTTTCCAGT
>NW_015151274.1:126204-127309 GCF_000732505.1 Cyprinodon variegatus | reverse complement strand
GAAGAGGTCACTGCAGTGGCTGGAAGTTGGAGGGGATTTTGCTGCCATTCTGCCGGCTTTTGACTGGGAACGGCCATTTTGAATGGCTGCCACTGTTAGTTATTTGGTGTTCGTCCTTTTAAATATAAAAACCGGATCTCTGCTCGACACTCAACAGGCTGCCATGTCATACTTGACTCAGTTCAAACTCCTGTGAATCAGAAACCACAATTAGTTCAGAGCTGTAATTTGCCACCTAATCTATAGAGATAGAAATAATTGCACATGAAAATTTTCAGCTAGATCAAACAACAGGAAGTGGGACAGCGGCTCGTAGATTTTTCCTAATTAATCAGAAACAGAAGCAATCCGTACGGCACAGCTTGATGTTCATTAAATTCATAAAAACTTAAAGATCCTCACATGAAGACATTTGCTGCAGATTGCTGACAGCATTTACAAAGACCCCAACCTTCACCCTAAACTAAACCCAGGCCTAAACTCTGACCCTTAAAGACCAGACTGGGTTCAGTCCCCTGAAGGCCTCAGAAGGTGACGAAGAAAAGGTCCCTAAACAAGCACACACTCAGAAACACACCCGCAAGCATGCAAAGGCAGAGCGAGCAGCAAAAGCAGATAACATCATTACATCACTAATCCAATCACAGCTTTTCACTTCAACGGGCCACTTCTCCATTCAAATTAATCTGCTGAGGACAAACAGACGCGCGGCGGGTAAAGATGATGCAGTGTGGATCCGCTGCCTGTTGACAGCCGCTGAAAATGAATCCTTCTTCATTAATGATGAAGTTCAGCGAGTGTTTTTACTGCGGAGCAGCCGTGTCAGAGGAAACTGTTGTTTTTGCTCCACATATTAGGAGAAAGCAGATATTCTAATAATAATACCCTGTATAAAGAAGTCTTTCCCATTTATTCTCACTGTCTGATGCTAAATTATCCATGTTAAAGACGAGTAGAGCTGCCAGACATTTTGCTTTGTTGACCTTCAGAATAAATCTAGCAAATAAATATTTACAAGAATTTCCTCCAATAAATCGTGGAACCAACTACCAGTTTTAGTCCGTGAGGCAGACACCCTGTCTACTTTTAAGGCTAGGCTTAAAAC
>NW_015151274.1:122078-125646 GCF_000732505.1 Cyprinodon variegatus | reverse complement strand
TCCTCTCCACTGTCGCTACAAGCATGCTTAGTGTGAGGGATTGCTGAAGAGTCAATGAGTCGATGCAATCAGCTGGTTTCCCTTAGTTTTATTAGTCAAATAAAACAGTTATTCTACTTTTAGAAAACAAACAGTTGTTGTTACCATGAATTTAAAAGTAGTGTAGTATGTGGCTAACTGACCGAGCTAAAAGAGGCTAACCTGTTAGCTACTGAGCACAGCTAGCCACAGCGCTACTTAGCTCTTTATATCACGGTCTAACAGTTCATTTGTTCACCAGAAACAGATTTTTCAGTTTTGTCGATCAGGTAAAACTTCATCGGTTATTAGACATGCTAACGCTACAGATGCTCCTGACCCTGCACACGGATGCTGTGTGATGTTATTATCGTTGCCAGGGCAACCACAATGTTTTACATCAACATTCAGCTGATCATGTAGTGTAACGTCACTGGATGAAGCAGGACCCAGCAGATCTGGGACCTACAGCGAGCTCTGCTGACTCTGGAGGAGCTGCAGAGCTCCATGGCTCAGGTGAAGAAAACCCTATTAGAGACTGCAGAGGACCTGAAGCCTGAGCAATTTAAAGGCCTGGTTATCCTCCCCCAGATATTTTTGATTTCTGCCCAATATTGAAGCGTGGTCTGCGCTATGTTATTCCACGCCACAACGCCAGAGGACCAATCAGGAACTAGCTGTGGGTCTAGATACGGCCGAGGCGGTGAGAAGGTGGGGGAAAGTTTGTGCGACAATGGAGGGACATGAGGGCCAGAAAGAGCGGGGATCCAGGTGGAAAAAGGCTCCCAGCGTTCTCACGCACCTCGCTCTGCTAGCTGCTCCATCTTCACCAGTCGTTTTCCAATATGGCGGTCAGACAAACAGAACAAGCCGGTAAGGAACCAAACAGGAAGTATGCATAGAGTAGAGCGGATGTTGATTTGACCAATCAGAGGCCTCCTGTCTGCGGTCACCTATAATTTTGGAGAGGTGCAGCAGAGAGTCTGCGGAAGGGGCGGGGCTTATCTGCGTTCACCCACACCCACAGACGACCTGCTTTCTGAGTATAAATCAGCCTTTAGGCTCAAACCAGAGACGCTAAGGATCATTTAGATGAGAGCTAATAGCATGGCTTGGTTAAAAGCTCTGATGAAAGGAGGGATGGCTGGTGGAGAAAAAGCCCAGAAGACCTGCAGATGGACCTCCAGGAACTGGTTCAGGGGGACTGAATAGCCTTTTATTTGCAAACCATGTCTTTTACCCTCTGCTTGTTTTACTATCTGATCCCATCTCAACAGAAATCTTCTTTATAGTGTTTAAAGTAAAACAAAAGAAGCAAAACATAATTTCTAACCTTCTGTCCATCTGGTTTCAAACCTGTTCCTGTTTTGGTTTTACATTCTTTAATCAGGATGCTTTGCATGTTTTAGTTTAATACTGCAGCTCCTCATTCATTTCCTCTGGAGCACAAAGTTAGACTCGTTTAGCAGATATTTCAGTCCATGAGTTTAGGCTTTTTTTGCATAATCTCATCTCTGTTTGTTCTTAGAATCTGTTGGAAATCGTCTTTTCTTCCAGAGTTTTCATCCAGGTTCTTCATAAAAAAAAAGATAAAACTATGTTAAATAGATTTGTTTCTAGAGCTCGAGGAATAAAATGAAGTTAAACTTTACTTCTACATCCTTGCCTAAAATCCAGGGAGGCAGAGGAGCGAGTGTGATGTTATTTATTAGACTGTAACCATGGTGCTGTTGCCAGGGAACGACCCATCGCACACAAAAGGGTGGATTCATCCATTCATCCAGGGGAGAGCAAGAAGAGGAGGAGAAAGAGGAGGAGGAAAGGCATCCCTGAACTCAAATCGAAGCTGGTAGTTTCCCAACCCAGCGGCTGCAGAGTTGACACAGTTGTTGTTGATGAAACCTTACACACTCCGCCTCCTCCTCCTCCTCTTTCTTCATTGGAGCGTTGTCCGGACAGGCAGGCAGTCACATGAAGCCAACACCTGTCGGCAATGTGGGGGGATGATGAGCCAAAGCTGCTGTTTCCCAGCCAGCTTCAGCGACACATGTTCTCCTCCTCAGTCCTGTTTGCGTCCTCCCTGTAGAAAAGAGTCACAGAAAAGTGCAACCAGACATGTGCTCTGCAATAAGAGGAGGAGAAGGAAGGGGAGGAGGAGGGAGGATGCATGTGGGAGAAAACACGGAGGGGGGAGGAGGGGTGAAAAACCGGTTTCCAATAGTGACGGATGATTTGTAGGTAACAGTTGTTTGCCTTGCAGCCTGAGGCCTGCAGAGCTTCTGCAGCAGGTTTGAGAGCAACCGAGGCTGGAAAACTGGATCCTTTTCTTTAAAGAAGAGAAATCTGCAATGCAAACGACCTACTCAGCTGGATACGGTAGATGTTATAAGGACCCCCCCAAAAAAGACATAACACCTCAGAAACCAGTGAAAACTAAGGCACAAAGACTCCAGAAACAAGTTCAAACTAATAAACCAAGACTGAAAAAGGTTCGAACTGATGCAGAAACAAGTCTGAACGGAACTGGATGCACAGAGACCCAGAAAATGTTCAAACTGATGATGGAAGCAGAGGGAACAAGTTAAACTGATGCACAAAGTCCTTAGAAAGAAGTTGAAACTGATAAACTAAGACCCAGAAGAAAATGTTCAACTGATGCTGAGAGTCAAAAGAAACATTTTAAAACTGATGCACAGACACCAAAACAAGTCAAAACTGATACAGACACCATAACAAGTCCAAACTGATGCACAAAGACATTGGAAACAAAGCCATACTGATACACAAAGAGACAAAAAAAAAGTTTAAAGACACCAGAAAAAGTCCAAGCCGATGCAAAGAGACCGAGAAAAAGATAAAACTGATAAACGAAGCAGAGAGAACAAGTTCAAACTGATGAACCAAGACCGAGAAGAAAATTAAAAGAGTCAAAAGAAACTGATGCACAAAGATCTACAAACAAGTTCAAAGACACCAAAACAAGTCTAAACTGATATGGACGCACCATAACAAGTCCAAACCAATGCACAAAGACACCATAACAAGTCCAAACTAATGCACAAAGACACCATAACAAGTCCAAACTAATGCACAAAGACACCATAACAAGTCCAAACTAATGCACAAACACCTTAGAAACAAAGCCATGCTGATACACAAAGACACAAAGAACAAAATTAAAGACACCAGATATTTAATTAAAGACACAAAAAAAGAAATCAAGTCTAAACTGATATGGAGACACCATAACAAGTACAAACTAATGAACAAAGACACCATTACAAGTCTAAACCAATACACACTCAAAAAAATCCATACTGACACACAAAGACACAAAGAACAAGATTAAAGGCAACAAATGAAGTCTAAACTGAATCACAAAAAACCCTGAAACAAGGTCAATGTCACCATAACAAGTCAAAAGACACAAAAACAAGACCAAAGACACAAAAACAAGTCAAAAGACACCAAAACAAGACCAAAGACACCAAAACAAGTCAAAAGACACCAAAACAAGACCAAAGACACCAAAACAAGTCAAAAGACACCA
>NW_015151274.1:117347-119311 GCF_000732505.1 Cyprinodon variegatus | reverse complement strand
CAAGTCAAAAGACACCAAAACAAGACCAAAGACACCAAAACAAGTCAAAAGACACCAAAACAAGACCAAAGACACCAAAACAAGTCCAAAGACACCAAAACAAGTCCAAAGACACCAAAACAAGACCAAAGACACCAAAACGAGTCCAAAGACACCAAAACAAGCCCAAAGACACCAAAACGAGTCCAAAGACACCAAAACAAGACCAAAGACACCAAAACAAGACCAAAGACAGAAAAACAAGACCAAAGGCAGAAAAACAAGACCAAAGGCACAAAAACAAGACCAAAGACAACAAAACAAGACCAAAGACACAAAAACAAGACCAAAGACACCAAAACAAGACCAAAGACACCAAAACAAGACCAAAGACACCAAAACAAGACCAAAGACACCAAAACAAGCCCAAAGACACCAAAACGAGTCCAAAGACACAAACACAAGACCAAAGACACCAAAACAAGACCAAAGACACAAAAACCTTCCAAAGACACCAAAAAAATTCCAAAGACACCAAAACGAGTCCAAAGACACAAACACAAGACCGAAGACAGCAAAACAAGACCAAAGACAGCAAAACAAGACCAAAGACAGAAAAACAAGACCAAAGACACAAAAACAAGACCAAAGACACTAAAACAAGACCAAACTGATGCCCAGAGAAAACTGATGCATAAAGATCTACAAAACACCAAAACTAAATCAATATGAAGACACCAAAACAAGCCTAATGCACAAAGACCTTAGAAACAAAGCCATACTGATACACAAAGACACAAAGAACAAAATTAAAGACAAGAAAACAAGTCCAAGCTGATGCACAAAGATGCCAAAACAGTTCAGACCCCAAAACAAGTTTGGACTAGTTCACCAATACCCTAAAACAAGTTCAATGTCACCATAAGAAACTGATATTTGAGGCAGATTTTGTGGTTTCTTTATCAAGTGGAAGGAACCAACATGAAGGCACTCAGAGGGAAGGAAGAATATGGACCATATGCAGACAGGTGGTTCGTCCGTTTGTCATTGTTCCCAGAGGACATCATCCAGTTATAAGAAGTAACTAAGAACACTGAAGGTTTGGAGACAGTTAGTTCTTTGAAGATAGAAGAACTGATGAGCTTTAAAGGAAAAGTTCACTCATATTCAGAATTTAAACTTCTGAAAGTTCTTTAAATATGAAATAATTATATACTGTTCAATAAATGATCAGTGTTTTTAATTCAGAGTAATTTTCATGTGAATGTTCTTTACTGGAGGCATCAATGTTTGTCAAAGGTTAATGAAACCGTCTAGATCCAGCTGACTGGTCTACATCTGAACTGAACTCCAGTCTTGTCCCAGTGTTCCAGTCCAGAACTCATGTCTTTATGTTCTCCTTCTAAGAATCCCTGTCATGCCTTCCTCCCATTGTCTGCTTTGGAAATATGGTTGTTCAGTGTTTGCAGGAGCAGCTCTTTAACTGTTCATCTGTCTGTGTTAGAGCATGCATATTAGAAGAAATTTTTTTTATTTAAGTTAAAATAAAAGTTCTCTACAAAATCAGAATTAGAATTCAAGAAAAACAAAAATTAGAGAATTAAAAAAAAACATTTAGCAGATGAAAACAAGGATCCTATCTCAATAACACTGAAGCTATAACCTTTTTGTTTTTAAATGAATAGAAAAAAACATATTTTTTTAAAGTTGTTGGGAAATCATATTTAAATGTCAAATCATTCTGGCTTAAACATGTATATAAATGTTCTCTTTATCAGACCATATTGTCCCAAAATTTAGACAATTCATATTCTATTCTATCTAGTCTTCAAATCTGTGTTTTTCTCGTTATCTTCTCTAGGCCAGTTAGTTCTACGTCAGCCTGTACACCTAAATTCATCCAATCATATATCAACAGTCATCTGTCAATCAAATGTTTTCGGTAATAGCAGCTAATATACGCAACGGTTGAAACTAGAATCCTT